>NC_044904.1:34122230-34270356 GCF_001633185.2 Quercus lobata
GAGGAGGAGAAGAATAGGAAGAAGGAAAAGCACCAGGATGGATCTGGTGATGGGAAAGAAGAAGAAGGGGAGGTAAAAGGAGGCACCAGTGAAGGAAGAGAGGAAGAAGCAGGGATACTTTGTCCCTGCGTCAGTCCTGACTCCTAACACGCTGGTGCCATGTTAGCTATGCTCATAAGAGAGCGGCTGATACTGATAATGGGTGATCCCAGCTCAGTCGTACCAAAAGTTTGACGCGACAAGCCCCTGCTTCGGATTTTGGCTGAAGGGAGGATGAGAGGTATCTTGAGTCTCTGTCATCCCTGTCCTGACCGAGCTATCTTAAGCTTCGGAGGGACAAAATGCTTCTGAGAAGGATATGATCTTTTCATCCCTACTTCTATTTCAAATGTGTCACACTATAAGCTGTGGCTATGCTAATAAGTAGGACTTAGAATACAGCTTGAGGGTTGAGGCTTCAAGAAGGCTAAAGAGTCTTTACACGAAGGGAGTACCCTCTCATTTGGCTTCTTATATGGAAGGTGAATTCAGTGGCATTTAATCTGTACATATCTCCAAAAAGATCTGCAAGTAAGGTAGCGCCTGTTCAACTTCCCAATGTCATCTGTAACTGTCAGATTTGATTGGCCTCGTAAAAGCAATTTATTAAAGACGTGTCTCGTACACTGAAACGACGGGAGCGCTTCGTGTGTAAATCTAGAAGAATGTCTCGTAAACCGGTGCATTTCTTAAGTAGATGAAGACACACCAACATTAATAAAGGGCAGAGCTAAACGAGCCGTAATAAAGGCTTGGTATTACCAAAACCCTCCTCTCCGACCAAGAGGTCGGACAGCAGGATTTTGAGGGGCTATTATGGGGTCCAATAATTTGTGGCCCTGACCCATTTTTACATTGGGGCCCAAGGCCCGAGCCGAGGAAGGGTATAGCCAAGGATGAGTAATACAAGTCCAAATAGTCTTGAGATACAGCCGAGGATGATTCTGTCCTCGGCATATCCGAAATCCCCCTGGAAGAAAGGGCAAAAACGGTATAGGAATAGTTTAGGAAAAAATCTAAAATATCTATGTCAATAGAGAAGGAGACGCTGGATAGTATAACGACCAAGGACAAAGGGAAAGTTGCCAGAACTGAAGTAAAGCATTCTACACCTGACAGAGCCATGCTCTTCAACTTTTACAATCACTCCCAACCACTTTGGGTATGGGCTGATGGGACAAGTATCAGTCTTGGAAAAGTCAATCCTACACGTGGACGAAGGATAAGGAATACAAGCTAATATAAAAGGAGGAACAAGCAATCTGGGAGAGGGGGCTGGGAAAAATGGCCAAAAACCAGAGCCTCCCAGCCCGTCCCCAGGAGAAAGACTTCTAGAGCGAACACGATTTAATTATGTATGAACACCATGAAAAACCACTGTCTGGTGACCAAGGCCTAGCCTTTCAAACCCACGCTCTATAAATGATATTGTTTGGGCCTTTTTATGTGCGAACCCAACATTATTACGGGTCGTTACAAATTGTGTCCTTACAGTTTATATTTTGTTTTTCATTATTTATTTAGAGGAAGTTTTTTTTCTTTTTTTTTTTTAAGGACTTGGTAGTTCACATTTAAATCTAAGGATAGAATGAGAAAAAAATAAATAATTCATTTAAAATTCCTGGAAATAAACTAAATATTATCATCTCACATCCCTATAAATCTTAAGAGATTCCCAATGAAACCAAATAGAATAGCTACATTTCTAGGCATCTAGATTGCAGGAAATCACATTCCTAGGAATCTAGATGCCAGGAGTACTATAAATTCCCCTATATCAAATGCCAAGTCTTTGTACTGATTGCTTGAAACCATTTGAGCTAAAGGATATATAGAATGTAAACGGGTCCGCTACATTTCTACAATCTACATCATTAAGGGAACCTAAGAACAACAAAGAAATAAAGTGAGAGAGACGTCTAAGATGTCACTGATGAATCATGATCCATAAACATAAAGTATGCCTTATGACATAATTAAATCTTTTTTATGTTCATCCAGTTTGGACTTCAAATGATTCTCGAAAAAAAAAAAAAAAAAAACTTTGGACTTCAAATCAAACTTCAAAAAGAACTAAAATTTCTACTAAAAAATAAATGTTTATTAAGCATTATTAGTTCAGAGACGACCTGTCCTCTATAGTATCAATGTACCATCAACGATTTGAATAATTTATTAACTCTCCCAAAATCTGGGGATTATTGGATACCAACCCTAATCCAAGCACTATACGTTATATCACATAAAACAAAGTAAACGACATGAAGATTATAAAGAAGATGGCAATGCATCATCTGTTAGTTGATAGCTTAGTATGACCAATCTTCCTATCATTGAATGTTAAGTTAATTGCCTTTCAAATAAGACCATAATTTTTATATTTAAAAAATAGACAGATAAACCAATAATTTTAAACTATTTTCTTTTCTTAAAGTTAGATGGTTTTTTTTAGTGGGTTTCAATTAACTCAATTGGTAAAGTCTCTAATAATTAAATAAGAGATCTAGGGTTCAATTCCAACCTACACCAAAAACCGATTAATGTCTTGGTTTGATGATAAAGAGTTATCATCAAGAGTAAACGCATAGATTGAAAGTTGAAATTCTCTCAAAAAAAAAAAAAAAAATTAGAGGGTTTCTTCCCCAATTAATTGGAATAACTAGGAGAGCTTAGAGAAAATAAGTGAACTCCAAGTTTGCCCCTAAAGAAGTAATTTGACTCTCAGGATAGTTTGATAGATTAGTACATCAGAGCTTGCTCTACCATTAGAGGTGAAAGAAGAAAATAAGTATAGATATTGTTAAATATGGGAGATGTGGTGAGGGATTGAATCCAAATTTCTTACTCTAATACAATATTAAATTAGTAATTCTCCCAAAAGTTTAAGCTTATAGGAGGTAGTGAATATATTCATTTAACCTAATAATTATTAATATTATTTCCATGACAATTCTGCTTGTCTTAGAGATAAAGCAATTAATTTGATTTTAATTTTTTTAGGAAAAAGCAGCATTGTATCTTTGATATAGATAAGTGAAATCCAACTACTTTTTTAAAAGAGGGGGAAAGTTAAGGGATGTTCTAAGGGTATTAGTTTAGAAAATATACTTAATTAAAAAAAAATTATGACAAAAAAAGTAATTAATTTTTTTTACAGCTTTTTATTTTTCACAACAAATCATAGTTGGTAAGTTTTTATTGGTTATAATTTAAATCCACAACTTAAATTACTTTTTTGTCTATCCTTAACAGCCAATAAAAATTTATCATTTAAGATTTGTTATGAAAATATTGTGAATATAATATTTCTCTTTTGTATTTTTTATAAAAATTATGTCAAAACTTTCTTAAAATGATTTATTACATAATAAAAAATTTAAAAAAAAAAGAAAAATTACTATTAATATATCTTTCTATCATAGAATTTCTTATTGAGAATATGCCAACAAAGTTCAAACGAATCTTTGAGTGCGTATAAATCCCCAACATATCTACCGAGGGGAGGGAAACTGTTTTATTTTTTCAAGGGAGTAAGAAATTAGCTTGTCTTCAATGAATTGATGTACAAATTTTTTATCATTATTATTATTTGTCTTTCGTATGCTTTTAAAAAATACGTTCTATTGGTCTACCCAAACTTGAATGCTACTATAGAGTACTTGACTTGGTTAATCCAATAAATTCAAACCACAAAATGACAAGTTGAACCTTCTAATTATCCTTTTCGATCATTGTGGTTTGAGTTGGAAGAATCAGCACACAAAGTTTATTTCGGTGCAACATTACTTATTCTATATTAAAAAAATTGTATTACAGATTATATATATTGATGTTTACAAAGCTACGCATTCTTGGCTTGGAAGAATTCCAAACGACGGGCAACACAACATATGAATTATGACTAGTGCGACACCAAAAAATAAAAAGTATCTTTGACTAGAAAAAGTAAACTTATATGCCTTTTATTTTGTAGGAAAAGAAGTCCATTAAACTAAAACAAGTATATTTATACTATGACTCTAAAAAAAAAAGTATATTTATACTATATTGTCGAAGAAAGAAAAGTATTTGTTTGATTATTTTGTTAGAACGGTTCCCTCTTTCTACATAGTAAGTAACTTTGTTGAAAATATCATATTAATTTGTTTTCCTTTTATTATCTTAAAATAGTTTTTAAACAAGCTTGTGTTCTTTTTCATTTCTTTTCTTTTTTCTCTATCTCACTTCATTTTTTGCTTTCTATATTATTTAAATAAGATCGAATTCAAGTTATGTCTAATGTAATTTTAAAGAATATTAAATCACTTAATATTTTTTTAATTAGATGCAACTTTTAGCGAATTCATATCATTGAATTACATTATCTTCGTATATTCTTCGTGATTGCAAAATTTCAAGGTGATCAAATTAAAGATTAATAGTCATGTCATCAATTAATCAATTTTTTAAATTTTAGCTTTTGTAGCTTAAAATAATACATAAAAGATAAGTTTATGGATCAAATAGTAAATAATATCCGATTGGCATGAAAATTGACATGCATGTTAATTAAGAACATAGACAACATGTAATCTAACTGTGAGATTTTCAAAATATGTATTTAATAATAAGTTATTGAATGGTGTAATATTACATAAAAGATGAGTTTATGGATTGAATAGTAATTAAATAATATCCAACTTGCATGAAAACTAACATGTGTGTTAATTAAGAATGTATAGAACATGTAATTCAACGATGAGGTTTTCAAAATATTAATTTAATAATAAGTTATTGGGTGATGTTATACCACTTAAAGTTATCTATATATACACTTTATTAATGGAATTTAAAAAAAAAAAAAAAAAATTGGAGGGAAATAAATGAAATTCATCATACTCAATGGTCAATATATATTGGCGTTAGAAACAACTACTCCTAGACACCAAATTCTGCCCCTTCATTTACAGCTATGTTGAAATTTTTAATAGTCAAATAGGAATTAATAAATTTTTCCTCTCTTACACGGCGACTTGGTCCGGTTTTAGGTTTTTCAGTCCCCGCAACCGCAAGAATTAAATGATACATATAATATCGGTAGAGCCTGACAGTCTCATACATTAAATTACAACAATTTCTTTCTTTCTTTTAAACCAACGGCCATTGGCGCCAGTCCACATAAGAAACTCCATTTAGAATCGGTCAACAACTTAATTTTAAATATACCTTAGTATTTTATTAACGTGCTATTATGATTCTTAAAAGGAAAAATTATTATAGTCTATTATTATGGTAGTATTTGTTTATCGAATAAAAACTAAAAAAAGTCTAAAAAAAAATTGATATAATTAATATTGTAACAAATTTGATTGTACCTCCTCATTTGAGGTGAGCCTTTATAGTATCGTAGGCATTAAGGAATATAATTAAGGAAGAGAAAGTCCTAAAAACGAAGGTATATAAATATATATATATATCTCTTATATATAAAAAGAGCCAATACCTGCTACAGTGTTTTGATACTGTGCACTCAGGATGTTTACACTGTATAAGCACTGTAGCGGTAATAGTGCTTTGGTGAGACACCTTTTTTTTTTTTTTTTTTTTGTCTTCCGTTTGTACTTTTTTTTTTTTTTATATATATACTGTTTTACTACACAACAAATTTCACAATATTTTTACAATTATTGAGGTGTCAATTTCTTATAAGTCAAAATAAAATAATAAAATATGAAACTGTGACCAACCACAACTAAAAATAAATGTTTTGTGAAAAAAAGAGCCAATACCTGCTACAGTGCTTCGGCACTATGCACTCAGAGTGTTTACACTGTGCAAGCACTATAACGGTAACAGTGCTTTGGTGAGGCACTTTTTTTTTTTTTTTTTTTTGGGTCTTCCATTTGTACTTTTTTTTTCATTTTATATATATTGTTTTACTACACAACAAATTCCACAATATTTTTACAATTATTGAGGTGTCAATTTCTTATAAGTCAAAATAAAATAATAAAATATGAAACTGTGACCAACCACAACTAAAAATAAATGTTTTGTGAAAATGTTGTGACACTTATTAGGTGAATGTATAAAAGCTACCGTACTTTTGGTTTGTTCAAGTGGCACTATAGTTACAGTAGCTATAGAGTTTTTTTTTTTTTTTTTTTTTTCTTCAGTCTTCCGTTTGTACTTTTTTTTTCTTTTAAATATTTATAAGAACCCGCATATATATTGTTCTACTGACACAACAAGCGCCAATACCCGCTACAATGCTTCGGCACTGTGCACTCAAAGTGTTTACACTGTGCAAGCACTGTAGCGGTAACAGTGCTTTGGTGAGGCACTTTGCTTTTTTCTTTTTTTTTCTTTTTTTTTTTTTTTGTCTTCTGTTTGTACTTCTTTTTTTTCCTTTTATATATATATTTGTTTTACTACACAACAAATTTCATAATATTTTTACAATTATTAAGGTGTCAATTTCTTATAAGTCAAAATAAAATAATAAAATATGAAACTGTGACCAACCACAACTAAAAATAAATGTTTTGTGAAAAAGTTGTGACACTTATTAGGTGAATATATAAAAACTACCGTACTTTTTGTTTGTTCAAGTGGCACTGTAGATACAGTAGCTACAGAGTTTTTTTTTTTCTTCAATCTTTCGTTTGTACTTTTTTTTCTTTTAAATATTTATAAGAACCCATATACTATATATACAATGTTTATTTAGCACAAATTATTGTTTTACTACACAACAAATTTCATAATATTTTTACAATTATTAAGGTGTCAATTTCTTATAAGTCAAAATAAAATAATAAAATATGAAACTGTGACCAACTACAACTGAAAATAAATGTTTTGTAAAAATGTTGTGACACTTGTTAGGTAAATATGTAAAAGTTACAGTACTTTTGGTTTATTCAATATGTACTGTTCATCACTTTTTTTTATTTTTTACTTTTATTTTTTCCCAATTATCAAATTGTTCTCTTTTTTCTACAATATTTTTCCACTGTTCATACAGCATTTTTCACTGTTCATCTACAGTTCCATTTTGGTTAGCCACTTTTTTTTTTTTTCTTTCTAGTGTATATATATATATATACCGTTAGTGTGCGTTAATCATTGCCAAATGAATCATCTTTGCTTAGACTCTCCCCTTAAAGGTCGTATTCTCGTGTATATATTCGGCACAAAAAGAAGTGTACTCCTATAAGCTTACGTCTGAAATTAATCAAGCTAGCTCGATAGAGGTAAATGACCAAGTATTCTATCAATATAATTCAACTTTTCATAGTATGACTAATACAAATTAATGAGAACTTATAAAAAATTTTTTGATGACTATTCAGTTCAAGAAATTTTATATAGAAAAATAAGAAGTCATGCTAAGGAAAACAAAAGGGGGTTCATGGAAGTAATTAAAAAAAACCCATAAAATGAGAAGGTAATTAATACTTGTACTCAAAACTTTATATAGAAGTAATTGGAAAACCAAAATAGTATGAGAAACAAATAAGAAGTGCTACGTTAATAATATTTTTCATAACAAATCACATGTGCTAAGTTATTATTGATTTAAATTTAATTCACAACTTAAATTATTTTTTTGTCTATTTATAACAACTAATAACAATCTACCATTTAGGATTTGTTGCGAAAATATTGTGGACATAGCATTTATCGAAACAAAAAAGAGAAAGCAAGTGCATACGTGTGTAATTAAAATTTAACATTACAAGTCGTGACCAAAAAAAAATATTTACAAGTCGGTATGTTATTAAATGAAAAGATTAGGTCTGTGACTCAAAAAAAAAAAAATAAATAAATAAAGATTAGGGCTGTGTCCAAATCTTGCCAAGTCAAGAAGCACTGATTTGATATCTTAACTTAAGTTATAATCATATCCGAAACAATGTTTTAAAATCTAACGGATTAAGAATGAACAATACTTTGACATGTTTTAATCAAATTTATAATGGCATTTTGATATTTTTAGGTACAGCCAATAATCAAGGATTTTGTTCAACAATACATGAACTTCTGGCCTATTTTAATCTCACCAGCAAGATAGTGATACCTATTCCAACCTTAATTATCTCATTTGCTTATATCATGAATTATTTATTTTTATTTTTTGCGAAATGCTTATGTCATGAATTAGAGTATAAAAGTTTACGCTTTATCTCCCTTCCATTTATCTATTGTATTTTTTTAATTAGGGCAAGACTTAAGTACAATACTTAGATACTATTTTTTAGGCTCCCCTCTTAAGATTTTGCCATGTGGATTTTTTCTTATTGGATGAAAGTGTATTTTTTAGTTAAGTAGTCATATAGTTGAATCTTAAGATGGAAACCTAAGGAATATCATCTAAGGTATTGTATCTAAGTTTTGTCCTTTTAATTAAATAGACTTGAATAACTAAGGTTGTCAAAATCGGGATCGTATGTAGGATCGTTGAAAGTAGATAGGATCGTAGATCGTAGGATCAAATCGTGAATCATAAGATCCTACATATTTTCAGATTTAAAGCAAAAAATACATTGATAATGACTTTGTATGTTGAATAATCACGTAAATTATAAATTCATTCATAAAGAAACTAAGAGTTGCATCATATGATGTAATTTGCATGTCATACATTACTAAGTCTATACTAACAAAACAAATATATTTAAGTTTTAACCCAATGTATTTAAAAAGTTCAATAAATGTTTAATTAACAACCAAATACCAAAATATTTATCAAAACATATGGAAAATATTTTCCTAGTTCTAAGTTCCAAGTTTGAAATCCAAAATAAGCTAGCAAATAGAAACTAGCTAACTACAATATGAAATCCAAAAGCAAGATGAATATTAAGGTGAAGTGAACATTTAATTATTCTCATTCTAAGGTTCTTATAACCACCGTCCTAAATTCCTAATCATCATCATCTATGTAGACATTATATATTTGTATACTAAAGCTGCAAAGGACATTAAGATGCAATTTCATACTCAACTATTCATGTTATACCACTTAGCAACAATTAAAGAGTATACTCAAAAAAATCAATCAATCAATATACAAATACAAGCATAACTGATAAAATTATATATAAAAAATATATTTTAGTAATATTAGAATAAAAATTAGTATATTGATCAAACAAATTTAACAACATTATAACTTAAAAGGCAGCAAAGCCAACATCAAATTCTTCATTTAGAAATAATGAAGCATTCCTTCATTTTGATTACAAGTGAACTAAAAACTAAAAAACATTTGCTTAGGTTAACGTAATTTTATAAAAATAAAATAGAAAGTCATACTATCACAACATGAAAAAATAAAAACCCTTAAAGCTTCATCAAAACAAAAAATTTATCCCATAAAAAAAAATTATGTTTTTGGTAGGATTAGTAGGATCCCATACGATCCTACATACAATCCAACCATTTTTACGATCCGACTGCGATCTAAAATGTTTTGGTGAGGTAGGATCATAAAATCGTGCGATCCTATGATCCAGATCGCGATTTTGACAACCATATGTATAACTTTGCTTGATCAACTTGATGCATTTTAAATATCATCATATATTATACTATATAACAAAAGTTGGGCTTAGAAGCTGTAATTACACCGCCAAGTGATTACGTTCACTAATTAGTAAATTAATTTTATATTATTTGTAGGGTCACGTTTTTCAGCCCAAACCCAAAATGTATGAGATCTTGGACCAGCGAGCCCAGTACAATAAATTTGTAGAGAGTGGGTCGAAGAGCTAGGCTTTAGTATATGGACAACAGTTAACATGGTGTTTATTACAGTCAAGCGAGGATAAACTGGGTTTATCAAAGAGGGTTGGTCCTCGGCACGGTCCAAGGAGCTTTTTCTAGTGCCTCTTCAGTGATAGGGGGTTCAGCCCCACTTTTCTGCCTCCCTTCACCCTCTTTTATAGTAGTTTTCCTTCCTCCTGAATTGGGTTCTTAGTGCTAATACTTGTCCCATCAGCCCTTCCCCCAAGTTTTCGGGAGTGGTTGTAATTGTAGAAAAGCATGGCTATGTCAGGTACAAGGCACTGAATGCAATAATGGCAGCGGAGTGATTGTAAAGGCAAAAAAACATGGCTATGTTAGGTACAAGGTACCGAATGTAATAATGACAGCTTTTCCCTTAGACATTTCTATTTTCTCCATTGTCCTTTTCTGTTTTAGTACTTTTCTTGTTGCATGGAGTGATCCAGAGTGCCTCTCTTAGTGATAAGATGTTCCCTTTGTCCTCGGCCATACCTGGCTGAGGAGGGATTCCTCCTTTGGCCGAGGAGGGATTCTTCCTTGGATTGGGCCCTTAGCCCAATGTAGATATTGACATGGGTTTCCCGGTCTTTTACTCCCCACATTATTTATTAGGATATATTTCCTCAAATTAAGAGATAATATTTAACAAATGTTTAATTTAGGTAAAACTTTATCATTTAAATTCTATTTAAACTAAAAGTCTACTATAAAAATTTCTAAACTTAAATCCCAAACAATAACTCACGTTTTCATTCACCAAAAAAAAAAAAAAAACTCACGTTTTCTTTAGAAAAAAATAAATAAATAAAAAAAACTCCCACGTTTTGATTTCTACTTCAACTAAAAGTTTATTATCAATATTTTAAGAACATAACTGTAGGGGAACAATTTGGTGACCCAATCCTTGTTGTTCAAGTCTTGGTCCAAAAAAGTCCAACACAATGAATTCTTGTAGAGTATGGGCTAAAGAACTCGGTTTAAGTAAGTTTAAACAGTTTGTTGTATGGGTTAAGGGAATACACGAACAAGAACAAATGCCACTGTATTGAAAGATCCCCAGGAATGATAGGGCCAAAAACTTGATTAATGGATACAGATCAGTGCAATAGGATTCCTCTCAATGCTACCGTATTCTCCTCTTTTTTTCTTGTCCCCTTCTCTTGGGGGACTTCTACATATTATATAGGCCCTTTCCAGTCATTTGGGCTTTACACTTGTTGATCATCCAAACCCCCACTTGAGCACCTGTCCCATCAGACACCTCTCTCAGTTCTTTGTGAGTTGCAGTAGCCAAGGTAGCACTGTTCAGAGGTCTTCTCCACATTAATGCGGCCAGGAGAGTAGTTGTAATGTATTTAATGTGGTGGTGGCATCCTTTGCTGAGATATTTTGGGTTTCCTTCCTTTTTACGTATTTAGAAGATGGGCTGTAGTGGCTTAGATCCACCTTTGCTCCGGATTTTCAGTATCCGAGGAGAAATTACTCCTCGAACATATTTTCTTTGCCCCCGTGGGTCTGAATAAGGATTGCTTGAGTCACGCTGGCTCCTCGGACGGGCTGCGTCCTCGGACGAGCCTAGCGCCCAACCTGTTATTTTGGGCATGTCCCTACAATAGCCCCTCAAAACTTCAGTTTTTGAACTTCTTCGGAGGAGAAAAGCGGGGTTTTGACATAACAAATGATGAAATTAATTAGTTCCTAGTTCACACGTGTGGGGGCAGTTACTTTTGATGCGCTAAAATTTACGAGGCGCGGCTATTTACTCCAGGCGGCTTTATGTCTCCCCTATCTAACGGCGAGGCGCAGATCCAATGGCTGACATTCTTCCCAAAGTTCTTGAGCGGGAGCGATTCCCTTTTTCCCCCTTGCTATATAAAGCCTTAAAGAGACTTGTTTTTCTTTTCGCTCACCAGCATATAAGAAGTTCAAAGAACTCCAGAGAACTCCAGCGTTCAGAGATTTACGCACACTTCCGACCTTCAAATTCCTATAGCTACCTCTGTGAAGAATCCTTCCTTGAAGAGATTTCCAAGCGTTTCAATGATTGTTGTGAGGACTCCCGTAAGTTCCACTCGCTTCGTTGCTTCAAATTTCTCCTCGGCTTTCAATTTTTACTTCGGTTTCCTTTCCCGTCCCTCTGGTTTAACTTAAATGGGTAGATTCAAGGATCTAGTAGATACTTCGGCTGCCATGGAGGCTTTTAGGGCAAAATATCCTATCCCACAGGGGGTGGTTCTGGAGTACTGTCCCCCAGAAGGAATATTAACAAATAGAGATGTGAGTCAAGTCGTCATTCCCATGATTGCTTTTATAGAAGGCGGAATGATACTTCCCATGCATAGGATTACCCAGGACCACTTGTTCAACCATAGGTTGACACTGCATCAATGCTCACCAAACATGTTCAGGATCTTAGGCAACATAGATGCCCTGAACGAGTGGATGGGTCTAGGCCTTACCTGGCACGATGTAGTTTATCTGTATGAGTGCCACTACCTCGAGAAGGCGGGGTATTATCTTAAATCTCGGTCCGAGGTCGTTAGGCTAATCTCTTGCCTCCCCAAATCCAATAAGACTATGAAGGATGATTTCCTCATTGCCTCAGGAGAGTGGAGCGATGGTTTTCATTGTCCAACTCGGGTAGGAATTCCAAGTACGGCGCCTCTAGGGCCAATCCTTTAAGGAGGGGGTTTAGCTCTTTAGATTCATTCTTTTTTTGCTTAAGAATCAAAAAAATTTATAACTTAACCACAATCTCCTCCTCGGCTATTTTGCAGATAAAGCTCACGTTGCTCCTCGGCTGAGCCACGTAAACGTTCCAGCCTTGAACTATCGTTTGAGGTTAGAAATCTACATTAATGAGGACAGGCAACTACGCGCGGCTTATCTGGTTTTGGGCTACCAACCCCTATCCCGCACCTTCCAAGACATTGGCCAAGCCATAAGAGCTAGTAGTCCGAGGTTAGCTAGAATCGACGTATCCAAGCCCAAGTTTTTAGCCCGAAACGATCTCAGGCTAGTCATTTTACCCCGCATTCGAAATCCTCCACCAGTTGCGCGATTGCCTCCACTAGATAATCTTGAAGTTGCCGCACAAGCTGAAAAAGAAGCTGAATCATCTCGTCTTTCTCTTAAGGAGGAGATAGACGAGTTCTAATTCGAAGAAGATATCCCCAAAGCTCCTCTGATTGAGCTTTCAGATCCCGAGGGAGAGCAAGACCGAAATTCAGTGGTCGGCATGCCAATTGTTATAGCCTGCTCGGACGACTCCTCAGACGACAAGGTAGAGAATATGGCTTCCAATAAAGGAAAAAGCCTACGAGAGTTTATAGCCTCCCGAGGCAAAGGTCAACCATCAAAGGTGCCCTCCCAGTCCCAGACCCCTATTCTTCCTCCTGTTGCTCCTCAACCACCTTCCAATCTCAGCCTAAAGGTTAATTCGGACCTGAAGAAGAAAAGGCCGGTTGAAACCTTTGAGGAAGGTGAGGTGGGCCCCCGCCCGGGTAAGCAGCAAAAAACAACCCGAGAGCAGAGGAATAAAAGGGCTCCCTTTGTAGAAAGCCGGGAGGAAGGGGACCGAGCTGAAGTGCGTGTTAATCTGCGTACTTGGAGCCCGAAGCTCGAGGTAGACGGGGTTGCCATTCCTTATACCGTTTCGGTCCGAGAATACAATAGGGGTCGAGCAGGATATATAGCTGAGGCCCTAGAGCAGCCCGTGCTCCTTCCCCGGGACATGGAGGCTTACAGGTGATTCTTACAGTCTGAGCTCTTCCTATCCCTGAAGAGGGACCTTGCAATGGTAAAGCAATTCGTCTTACCTTTGATAAAATCATTAGATCCTATCACATTTTAACGTATCGTTTTGTTGTTTTGTGGGCAGATTACTCAGCAAGTGTTCGTGGCCGAGGAATATTGCCACAACAACCGTAAGTTAGCTGAAGCTGAGGCTCTCTCTCATGCCGAGGTGGAGAAATCCTTAGGGTCCCTCAAGCAGGAGCAATTCGAGCTGTCTGAGAAGCTCAAAGAAGCTGAGAAAAACCGCCGGAGCGCCGAGGCTAGCTTGAAGAATTCTGAGAGTCAAGTCGAGGACCAATGCCAAAAGCTGTTCGTGACTGAGACCAACCTTGCCACTGAAAAGCAAACCGTGTTGGATCTCAAGGCCGCGTTACAGAAAGCCAATGAGGAGGCCCGGCTAGCCAAGGAAGAAGCTCAGCTAGTCAAGGAAGCAATCGAGGCTAAGAAGAAGGCTTCTTATCAGCTAGGGGCGAAGGAGACCGAGGCCAGGCTTTCCGAGAAGCTGCCAGAGGTATGCAAGGATTACTGCAGCATTTCATGGGCTCATGCTCTCAATGCTACAGGGGTCCCTGCAGACTCGGCCTTGAGGTTGCCTGAGAAGGTCTTTTTTCCCCCTGAGATCCAAGAGATCCCTAATGAAACAACTGAAGCTATTGGGCAAGCTACGGTTGTTCCTGATGCCATCCCCCTAGTTGATACTACTGGGGGATTTGGTCAAGTAGCCGTCCAGGCCGAGGACGCGGTAATAGAGAAGAAAAAGGACCAGGGTAAGGGCAAAAGGACCTCCTCGAAAGCCCAGGATCCTGCTAAGGAGTCAGTCACCGAGGATCTTGGGGCAGATTCCCAAGCTAAGGACGTTCCCCCTTCTCAGCTAGAGCAAAAAAAGAATCCTCCTGCCAAGGCTTAGCTCCTAGGTTTTTCTTACTGTATTTTCTTTAAAACGGGAGTTGTCTTACCTTTTGTTCTTTTGTAAAGACTTCCCTTTGTATTATTCTCGGCCTATTAATTTAGAATGTTCTTTCTCCCATTTCTCTTTTGTATTTATGACTGATGTTGATATAATTCCATTACTTTGTTCAAAGTTAATGCTATTGTTCCTCTAGTTGATGTTTGCAACAATCCTTAAGATTCTACCAATATAAACAAATGAGAAAGGGCAGCACCGTGCGGCGAACTTAGAACAATAAATGCTATTATACGAGACTATGAACGTACCTTAAAATTGCACAGGAGTCCTGAGTTGTGAATTTCCCCTAAGTCTGTGGTCCGAGAAGCCATGCAGGACTTAAGTTCTGTTTAAAACTGGAATAGATGCCTTAAATTGTTAATTTCCCCTAAGTCTATGGTCCGAGGATCCATGCAGGACTTAGGTTCTGTTTAAAACTTGAATAGATGCCTTAAGTTGTTAATTTCCCCTAAGTCTGTGGTCCGAGAATCAATGCAGGACTTAGGTTCTGTTTAACACTCGAATAGATGCCTTAAGTTGTTAATTTCCCCTAAATCTGTGGTCCGAGGATCCATGCAGGACTTAGGTTCTGTTTAACACTCGAATAGATGTCTTAAGTTGTTAATTTCCCCTAAGTCTGTGGTACGAGGATCCATGCAGGACTTAGGTTCTATTTAAAACTTGGATAGATGCCATAAGTTATTAATTTCCCCTAAGTCTGTGGTCTGAGGATTCATGCAGGACTTAGGTTCTGTTTAAAACTTGGATAGATGCCATAAGTTGTTAATTTCCCCTAAGTCTGTGGTCTGAGGAGTCATGCAGGACTTAGGTTCTATTTAAAACTTGGATAGATGCCTTAAGTTGTTAATTTCCCCTAAGCCTGTGGTCCAAGGATCCATGCAGGACTTAGGTTCTGTTTAAAACTTGGATAGATGCCTGTCTGTGGTCCGAGGAGCCATGCAGGACTTAGGTTTTGTTTAAAACTTGGATAGAGGGAAGTGGACCAGTGGATATGCGATGATCATGGAACAAAACATAGGCAGAGCTGTTTTCATTAATAATAATATCTTCTTAGATTATTTACATTCCACGGGCGAGGTACAATTTTTTCATCTAAGTCTTCTAGGTAATAAGCACCTATTCCGGCCACAGATGTGATGCAATACGGTCCTTCCTAGTTGGATTCCAGCTTGCCCTAGGAAGGGTTCTTAGCGCTGCCAAGGATCTTCCTCATCACGAGGTCGCCTGGACTCAAAGGTCGCAGCTTTACATTAATATCATACCCCTGCTTTAGCTTATGGTGATAATAGGCCATATGGATCATCGTTTTTTCCTTTTTTTCCTCAGCTAAGTCTAGACTTCTCCCCAGTAACTTGTCATTGTTTTTTGGGGTAAAGGTGTTAAATTTCAATGTGGGGAAGCTGGTCTCGAGTGGGAGTACGGCTTCGGCCCCATAAGTTATTGAAAAAGGAGTTTCTCTCGTTGACCATCGCGGCGTCGTTCGATAGGTCCATAAGACGTGTGGTAGCTCTTCCACCCATCTCCCCTTTGCATCATCCAACCTCTTTTTCAGCCCACTCACTATGACTTTGTTCACGGCCTCAACTTGCCTGTTTCCTTGGGGATAGGCAGGAGTGGAATATCGGTTTGTGATCCCAAAGTCGCAGCAGTATTCCCTGAAGTTTTTACTATCAAATTGAAGACTGTTGTCCGAGATGAGGGTGTGAGGGGTTCCGAAGCGCGTAATGATGTTTTTTCAAATGAATTTCTTGGCATCCATGTCCCAGATGTTGGCCAAAGGTTCAGCCTCTACCCATTCGGTGAAATAATCGGTGTCAACTATTATGTACCGCTTATTCCCTGCTGCTTTAGGGAAAGGAACGACAATATCAAGACCCCACTGAGCAAACGGCCAAGGGCTGGAGAGGGGGTTAAGGACTCCCCCCGGTTGGTGGATATTTGGGGTGAATCTCTGGCATTGATCACACTTCACTGCATATTCTTAGGCCTCTCTCTGTATGTTCGGCCACCAGTACCCTTGGGTGAGTGCTCTGTGCGCCAGCGATTTTCCTCCTGTGTGACTTCCACAAATCCCCTTATATAGTTCTTCAAGCAAAGACTCGGATTCCTCTAGGTGTATACATAATAGGTACGACCCAGAATAGGAACGCCGGTATAGCTTGTGGTCCTCTGACAACTAGAACCGAGAAGCATTCCTCCGTATCTTCTCGACCTCGAGTTTTCCTTCTGGTAATGTATCGTCTTTGAGGAAGTTCATTATAGGATCCATCCAGCTGGGATTCCTTCTAATCTGATGGATCCGAGTTGTGTCTCTTCCGATTGAACTTATCTGGCATAAATCCTCAACAAGGATCATTCGTGGCAGATCCTGTGTAGAGGTCGTGGCAAGAGTGGCCAACAAATCCGCATGTGTGTTCCCACTTCTAGAAACATGCGTTAGGTTGAAGGATTCAAAGTCTGATTGCAGGTGTTTGACTCGACCGAGGTACTCTTGCATTCTAGCATCTCTAGCTTCTAACTCACCCATCACTTGGCCTACGACCAATCTGGAGTCCGAGAATTCTTCCATTGCCTTTCCGCCCATTTTTTGACCCATCATCATTCCTTGAAGCAAGGCCTCGTATTCGGCTTCGTTGTTTGTAGCTAAGAACCCGAGTCTTATCGATTTTTCGATGGTTATACTTTCGGGCGATATCAGAACTAGCCCGATCCCAGATCCTTTTTGGTTGGCCGCACCGTCCACATAGACCTTCCAATGCGAGGTTTCTCGAGCTGAGATTATGCCGACCGATTTTCCATCCATGTCTTCCCTTTGTTACTGTTTCCACAGAAGGCTCAGTGAATTCCGCGACTAGATCCGCGAGGACTTGACCCTTTACAGAGGACCTAGGCATGTATTTAATATCAAAAGCCCCCAAGAGTGCACTCCACATGGCGATTCTTCCCGTGTAATCGACGCTTTGAAGCACTGATCGAAGGGGTAACTGGGTTAGAACAATAACCGTGTGTGCCTGAAAGTAATGGGGGAGTTTTCGCGTGGCATGCACTACCGCCAGAATTGCTTTCTCCAATGGTAAGTAGCGCACTTCAGCCTCATGTATCAGTACTAGGCTTACAGTATGAGGGGCTACTGCTATGTATGCGAACAGTACCTCGTCCGCCTCTGGCCTAGACATGATGGGTGGTCGCAACAGGTATTCTTTAACCTGTTGGAAGGCTAGGACACAATCCTCCGACCACTCAAACCCTTTCCACTTATTTATTAAGAGGTAGAAAGGTCGGCATCGGTCTACAGATTGTGATATGAATCGGTTTAATGCTGTGATCATGCCAGTGAGTTTCTGCACTTCTTTCGAATTCCGAGGAGCCTGTAGGCTATTAATCGCCTTGATTTGATCTGGGCTTACCTCTATTCCTCTGTGGGTTACCATATGACCTAGGAATTTCCCAAACCCGACCCCAAATGAACACTTGGAAGCATTGAGCCGCAACTTATGCTCCCTTAAGACACCAAAGATGATCTCCAGGTCTTTCACATGCTCGGACACCACCTTACTTTTTACCACCATATTGTCTATGTAGACTTCAATAACCTTGCCTAGCTGTGGTTCGAACATTCTAGTCATCATCCTTTGGTAGGTCAACCCTGTGTTCTTTAGTTCGAAAGGCATCACCTTATAATGGTAGTTTCTGACGGGTGTCATGAACGTCGTTTTCTCCTGATCCTCTAATGCCAGTGGTATCTGATGATAGCCCTGGAAGGCGTCCAGGAAGCTCATTCGAGGGTGGCCTACAGTCGCATCTACCAGTCGGTCTATTCGAGGTAACAGGAACGGGTCTTTCGGGCATGTCTTGTTCAAGTCTGTGAAGTCCACGCAGACTTGCCACTTTTGGGCATGCCGTTTTCTTTCTTACCACCACCGTGTTTACCAGCCATTTGGGGTAAAAAAACTTCTTTGATAGCCCCTGCCCTTTTCAGCTTCATTACTTCGTCTCTAACGGCACTGGCATGTTCTTTCGAGGGGCGTCGGGGTGGCTGCTTCTTTGGAATAGAAGATGGGTTAACATTTAAGTAGTGACAAATGAGACTAGGGTCAACCCCCGGGGCATCGTAAGCGTCCCATGCAAATACATCAACATTTTTCCTCAGAAACCCGACTAGTTCCTCTTTTTCTTTAGGAGGTAACTCCGAGCCAACCTGGAAAAATCTCTCTAGGTCATTGTCAACGATAAATTTTTCTAAACTTTCACACCTTATCTCCTCGGCTAGCTCACTGACTTGCCCTGCTAAGGTGGTTGATTGCTATAAGTTTTTTGAAGCCGAGGACTTGACATTGGACTGACGTGAGATGACGGCCACCATACATTGCCTAGCCATGGCCTGATCTCCACAAATCTCCTCCACTTGGCCTCCGGACGGGTATTTTACCTTTTGGTGAAGTGTGGAAGATACGCCTTCTAGGGCATGGATCCATGGCCTGGCTACTATCGCTATGTAGGGCGAGTAGGCATCGACCACGATAAAGTCCACCTCCACCACCTCTGATCCGGTCTGTAAGGGTAATCTGATCTGCCCTTTTGGTACAACAATCTTCCCTTCGAAGCTGATAAGGGGAGAGTCATAAGCCGTCAAATCCATTGGCCTTAAGTTCAGCCCCTTGTATAGATCAAGGTACAGTATCTCTACTGCGCTGCCCGGGTCTACCAGTACCCTCCTCACATCGAAACCTCCAATTCTTAGAGTACCACTAAGGCATCGTCGTGAGGTTGTATAGTTCCCCTTTTATCTTTGTCCAAGAATCCTAATATTAAAGAGCTTCCCTTTTTAGACCTTTTAAATTCGCTTTCCCTGTCCTCAGCGGAGAGCCGAGCCACGGACAGCACCCCGGAAGGAAATGAGCCGGTTCTTCCTGGAGCGGCAAGGATGACGTGTATCGTCCTCGTGGGAGGTCTTAACGGTACATCTTTTCAAGGCTCTTGCATTGCCTGGCCTAGATGACCGCTTGAGGGGTGTAAAAGGTGACGTAACTTTCCTTCTCGGACCAGCTGATCTAGGTGATTTCATAGATTCCTGCAATCCTCAGTGGTATGCCCATGGTCCTGATGATAGTGACAATACAGGTTCTGGTTGCGTTTCGAAAGGTCCCCAGCCATTTTTCCTGGCCATCTGAAGAAGGGTTCGTTTTTTACTTTCTCCAGAATTTGCTGTACTAGCTCTCTTAACACGGCATTAACCGTTTGCATGTTGCTTTGTCTAGCCTGTCTCGAAAAATCTCTCCTTGGCTGGTTATGGTTATATCGTTCCAACCTGAAATCATTCCCATTGGGGGGAATGATCTTCTCCTTTCCTTTTCCTTGTAGCTGGTCTTCTTCCACCCTTTTGTATTTGTCAATCCTATCCATCAACTGATGAACGTTGGCAACGGGTTTACCAGTGAGAGATTTCCTTAAGCCATGCTCAGTGGGGAGACCGCTTTTGAATGTGCTGATGGCGACATCATTGTGGTTCTCATCCAACTCGTTATACATCTCCCAATACCTATCCGAATATGCCTTTAAGGTCTCTCCTTCGCGCATGGACAAGGACAATAACAAACTTAGGGGTCGAGGGACTTTGCTATTTATAATAAAGCGAGAATAAAGAGCCTGAGTGAGCTGGTTATAGGAGCCTATGGAATTTGTTTTTAGGTTGTTGAACCATCTCATCGCCATTGGCTCCAAGCTGGACGGGAAAACCTTGCACATCAGAGCCTCATTTTAGGAGTAAATGGCCATTCTTTGGTTAAACTGGCTTACGTGCTCCACCGGGTCTGCTCGGCCGTTGTAGATGGCAAACGTTGGTTGATTGAAACGTTGGGGTAATTTAGCCCCTTCGATCCTGTGCACGAAGGGCAATCTGGAGATCTGATCCAATGCCTTGTTCATGGCATCATTACCTAATCCCTTGCTAGATGGGCTCTCATACCTCCGTGCAGGGCGCAACTCCTTCTCATAAGAAAAAGTTTCACTCGGGGGAGTTCTCGACCTCCGTCTGTAGCTGACGTCCTCCTTCTCATTAGAGGACGCATCTGAGCTGAAGGGAGATCGCCTTTACCGTGCATGGCGCAGCTTTCTTTTCAGGTCTTCTATTTCTCGTTGCATGGCTTGATGATTGTTTCACCTTCGAGATACACGACTACCTAGTTGGATACGGCTTTGGCTGGTCTGGGTAGTATGTACGCTTCCCTCATGATTCCTTCCATTGCCTGGATTTATTCCTGGGTTAGGAGGATTATTTTGCCGTTGAGAGCCAATAGGTTCCGTTAGTTGAGGGTCAGCTTGGTTGGGATTCTCCTGGTGTGGACCTAATTCTGCCATGCTTAACCGTCGTACTTACTAACACTTACGTTCTCCCCACAGACGGCACCAATTGTAGGGGAACAATTTGGTGACCTAATCCTTATTGTTCAAGTCTTGGTCCAAAAAGTCCAACACAATGAACTCTTGTAAAGTATGGGCTAAAGAACTCGGTTTAAGTAAGTTTAAACGGTTTGTTGCATGGGTTAAGGGAATACACGAACAAGAACAAATGCCACTGTATTGAAAGATCCCCAGGAATGATAGGGCCAAAAACTTGATTAATGGATACAGATCAGTGCAATAGAATTCCTCTCAATGCTACCGTATTCTCCTCTTTTTTTCTTGTCCCTTTCTCTTAGGGGAATTCTACATATTATATAGGTCATTTCCAGTCATCTGGGGATTTACACTTGTTGATCATCCAAACCCCCACTTGAGCACCTGTCCCATCAAACACCTCTCTCAGTTCTTTATGAGTTGCGGTAGCCAAGGTAGCACTGTTCAGGGGTATTTTCTACATTAATGCAACCAGGAAAGTAGTTGTAATGCATTTAATGTAGTGGTGGCAGCCTTTGCTGAGATATTTCAGGTTTCTTTCCTTTTTATGTATTTAGAAGATGGGATGCACCTTTAGTCCGGATTTTCAGTATCCGAGGAGAAATTACTCCTCGGACATGTTTTCTTTACCCCCATGGGTCTGAATAAGGATTGCTTGAGTCACGCTGGCTTCTCGAACGGGCCTAGGGCCCAGCCTGTTATTTTGGGCTGGTCCCCACAATAACTAATTAGTAAATTAATTTTATACATTTAGACTTTAAAAATTTTAAATTCTATTCAAACTAAAAGTCTATTATAAAAAAATTTTAAACTTAAATATTTCAATAAACTTAAATCTCAAATAACAACCCATGTTTTCTTTATCCCAAAAAAAAAAAAAAAATCAACTTTTTTACTTCTACTCCAACTAAAAGTCTATTATTAACATTTTAAGAACAACTAATTTGTAAATTAATTTTATATTATTTGTGTGGGGCCAGAGAACTTATGACCCGGCCCACTTTCCATTAGGACCAAGGGCCCGCGCCGAGGAGAGTAGTTGCCGAGGATAAATAATGAAAGACCAAATAGGCTAAAGATGCAGCCGAGGATAACCCTGTCATCGGCATCCCAAGACTTCAAAGGGAAGAGCGACATGTCGTCAAAGGCAGCCTCGAAAGCGCCCCTAGAAGAAAAGACGAGTAGAATGGGGCTCACATGGGGGTACGAAGTGGGAATGGTTCAAGGAAAAGACGTCACCTCCGCATTGAATGCGCCCACAAACGTCCTAGCCATATTAATGGGAAAAGACTCCTGAACAGTGTGGTTTCGGTTATTGCAACTAACAGAAAGTAGGGGGAGGCTGCTGATGGGACAGGTACTCGAATAGGTACTTGCTTGATCAACAGATGGAGGGTCAGGATCATCCGAGACGGGCTATATAATGTAAAGGCTTATGCGCCAAAAAAGGGGCCTGAAACCAAGGTACCCAGAAAAAGGAAAGGAAGAATAAGAATATTAAGCTTCACGGACAAGATCCACGGATAACCTTAGCTCGTCTCTGCGTGTCCACCATGAGTACCATGACTAACTACCGTCCAGTGACCAAGACCTAGCCTTTCAAACCCACGCTCTACAAATTTTATTGTTTAGGCCTTTTAACGTACGTACCCAATACCATTTTGGGGTCGTTACAAATTGAGTCCTTACAATTGGCGTCATCTGTGGGGAAGGCTTGTGCGTTGGCACAGGCGGTGGTTCGAGCTTCTGTCAAACAAAGGCCTACGAAAACCCCTCCATCACTTCCAGTAACCTGTTATTGTTGCCCTAATATAAAGTTTAGGGTTTGTGCGTTGGCACAGGCGGTGGTTCGAGCTTCTGTCAAACAAAGGCCTACGAAAACCCCTCCATCACTTCCAGTAACCTGTTATTGTTGCCCTAATATAAAGTTCCACTAAGGGCTGCGCTTCGAAGCGTCAGTAGCGCGGACGGTTCTAGGGGCTTCCCAACGTCAGATCAACGTCCCACACCTTGGCCGAGGGGCTAATCCCCCCAAACTAAAAGAAATCTAAGTTTTGGATAGAACCAAGGTATTGCATGGTCCTCAGACTCAAACCTATGGGGAAACCAACTACTTAAAGGAAATCTAAGTTTTGGACAGAACCAAGGTATTGCATAGTCCTCGGACTCAAACCTATGGGGAAACCAACTACTTAAAAGAAATCTAAGTTTTGGATAGAACCAAGGTATTGCTTGGTCCTCGGACTCAAACCTATGGGAAAACCAACTACTTAAAGGAAATCTAGATACCAGGCTCGGCCTAACAATACACATGACATCTCGGATGATACCTATATCTCCCTAGATGTATGTTCAGACACAAGTTCAACGCCCTATGGGCGTGGGTAAGTTAGAATTCCGGGATATGATCCCAAATATATCATATGCATAACTATTCATACATGTTAAGATAACTAGTTCAAAAATCAGGGGATCCGCAACAATAGTAAGTATCGGCAAGGGCAACTAACATGTAATTTAAAGGAAAAAGGAAGAAAATAATTTCATATATGTGGTCAATAAGTTCAACTGCAAGCAAACTATAAAGTTTTCAAAACAAAAGGGAAACTAGTTAAATAGTTAAACTAGAAACAAATACAAAGGTTGGCCAGGGCTTCTACTTCTTCAATGTCGTTTTGGCCATATCCTGGGAAGGCCGAGTAGGACTAGCTTCGGGGCCCTGGGAGACATCCCCTTCTTGGGAAGGCTGAGCAAGATCAGTTTCGATACTCTTGGGGACATCAGTATGGGGAATGGCCTGTAGGGGCTAAACAAAGATGGCTGGCTCCTCGGCACCAGAAATCTGAGCACTGACCGTAGGCTCGGCACCCTCTTTAGGCATCTCGGGATTCAAACCTCCAGGTGCTTCCGTCGCATCATGAAGCTTTCCTCCTTCAGTCGACTCACCAGGAGGGACGATGATCTGTGCAGCTTCTGACTGAGCAGCCCCTGCCTCGTGTGGATCGTTCATAGCCTCGGAGTTGGCAGAGGTGGTTTCACGGATGGCTGGAGGATAAAATATGCTCTCTGCCTTCCACAAGTCAGACGAAACTTCCACCCCAGCTCGTTTTAGGGCCTCTTCCCAAACCTAGGAGTAGTGTAGCCTGCATACTCCAGGAATTTGAGCTTTAAGGGAGGCTTGGATTTTAACCATCCCCGCCTCGTAACCCTCCTCCTCGGCCTTGTCCCTAGCCACTTCGGCCTCAGTTCTGGCAAACTCAGCCTCCTGCTTGGCCCTCACGGTTTCGTCCTTGGCAAATTCCGCCATGCCCTTAGCATTATTTGCCTCAATCAGTTGCTTCTTTAAATCGCTGATTTGCTCCTTAGCAATCTACAATTACTCCTCGGCAGTGAGTAGGCGCTTTGTCTGTTCCTCGGCCTGCTTTTGGGCACCAGTCAAACCTGCCGCGGCACTATCCCTGGCTCGGGCAGCCTCCATTAAGTCCTCCTTAGCCTTCGAGAAGTCAGTCTTGGAAGCTTTGAGGGTCCGCGTAGCATCTATGTGTTTGGTGCGTTTAACCTCAGCGGCCTTACTCTGCCTTTTAACTTCTTCCTCCATCCTATAGATGGCCTGGATAGCTTGCCAATTGAGACAAGTATATTGTGAATGAAAATCAGGGAGCAAGAATTGATAGAGCCTTAGGTTTCAAGAGTCTTACCATACCCAGGTACCTCTTCGTGCTAAGAAAAACCTCATGCATCCTCATATTCTTCAACTCCTCCATATCAGTAGGAAGCAGCATCGTCCTCCCTAACGCATCGGCCACGTAACCGGCATCGCTGTCTCCAAGGTCCCTCATGGACACATTCTCCAACAATGGCTCCCCGTGGAGCATTGGGCAGGAAGCCAAGCACTCGGTGTAGATTGGGTTTCGATCCCTTTCCTCTTACTTTGGGCGAATTGGGCTTCGATCCCTTTCCCCTTGCTTTGGTGTCCAATCTTTAACTGTTTTTGAGATCGCGGGGCTTCATCCCTCTCTTGAGAGGATTGGGATTTTCCCCTATCCATGCGTTCCTTCCTTTTGGGACTCCTCTTTCTCTTTGAGTCAGCGGGCTCCAGCCAAGGAGGCAGAGCTGATTGAGGAGGAGCAGGAAGTTTGGGGCGGGGAGATTGTGGCTGCGACTTAGTAGACGAGGACCTAGTCTGGACGGGTTGAGGCTGAGACGGGGGAGTTGGAACACTGGATTGCGGTTTTCCCTATGCACGCTTCCCTAGTTGACCCTCAATGAGGTCGAATAAGCTAGTTGGGGGCTTTCTCTTAAAACCCATCTCTACTCGGGAGGATGTTCCCACTGACAACAGTTCCGCTTCGGACAAGTCTAGGTCACCTAGATCACTAGAAGGATCCTCGGATGGGTCAGCTTGGTCAAATGCCCCAAATCCCTCCTCGGACAGACCCAACTCGCCTTCGTCCTCCGCTGCCTGATGAGATGGGGAGGAGTCCACCAATGGGATGGCCTCGGGGACAGGAGATCCTTCGGAGATCAAAAACCCTTGTTCAACTACGGTAATTTTCGGAAGCCGAGGATGGTTAGCGCTGATCACGTGCTTTGGGTCGGCAAATGACTTCTGAAGGGAAGCGTACCCTAAGATGTTGTGAGCGGCTCTGACTTGACCATCCTCGTCATTTACAAAAACTGCCGCTTGAAGAATAGTCTCCAAGTCAACCTGGTTAACCAGATGAAAGTGTCGATGAAAGGCGTTTGGATCTGTAAAAAAAAAAAAAAAGAAAAAAAAAGACATGGACATGGTTAGTAACCGAACCACATCAAATTAAAACGGCGCAAAGAATTGGCACCCTTCTACTCTCTATACCCCACCTGGTTCTCCCTCCACCATCGGGCATGGAAGGCCATCATGCCATTCCCCGGATACGATAAGAAAGTCCTTGTTCAACCCCTTGTTGGAGTCGGGGAGGCACTGGATTAGCCGAACCCTATCGTCTCTCATCTTCATGTAGTAGGATTTGCCCTTCAAATTTTGGAGATTGTAGCACCAATTTACTTCATGACGAATTAGTCTTAACCCCATTTTTTCGTTTAAGGCATCCACACAACCCAGAATCCTAAACATATTGGCAGCGCACTAGGTGGGAGCTAATCGGAAATGCCTAAGGTAACTCTTCATTACCGGTCCTATGGGGATTCTCATACCCCCCTCTACGAAGGCGAGAATGGGAATTACCACCTCGTCCGTCCTTCTCAGAAGATGCCACTCCCCCATCTTACAGTGCCTCAAACTCACGTTACGGGGAATCCTATAATTGGCGATGAACTTTTTCATCGCCTCCTCAGTATCAACCAATTTTCTCAATTTAACCATCTCTAAGAGCTACTGAACAAACTCAATGGATGACAGGATAAAGAGAGGAACAAGAGAAAAATAAACCCAGAAAAGAAAAAGCACGAGTTAGTGAAGGCAGAGAACTTACAGAAAGGAGGAAGGGTACCTCAGACAGGCTTTTTGTGCTGGAGATAGACTTGAAGTTGGATGAAAGTTTGGATGAACCCAGGATATATGCGCTAGAACTCTTAAGTGCAAAAGTGAAGAGACAAATCAGTTCCAAAAATCATTTACACCTCCCATCAAAAGTAACTGCACGAATTTTCCCGCCCATAAAGGCAAGAAAATCTCTACCGTTAGATCACATCGCACCATTGAACGTGGGGAGCACAGAGCTGCCCGCATTCAATGAAGACACGTTTCACCTTCCAAAGGCTCCAAGAACATGTCTCGGGCAGACGAAGAGTCTCAGGAACTGATAGGTGACAAGGATTGACAAGCTTTGACAGAGGCCTGATGTCATCAAAACCCTCCTATCCGTCCGAGGATCCGGACAGCAGGATTTTGAGGGGCTATTGTAAGGCCAGAGAACTTATGACCCGGCCCACTTTCCATTAGGACCCAGGGCCTGCGTCGAGGAGAGTAGTTGCTGAGGACAAGTAGTGAAAGACCAAATAACCTAGAGATGTAGCCGAAGATGACCCTGTCCTCGGCATCCCAAGACTTCAAAGGGAAGAGCGACATGTCGTCAAAGGCAGCCTCCAAAGCGCCCCCAGAAAAAAAGGCGAGTAGAATGGGGCTCACATGGGGGTACGGAGTGGGAATGGTTCAAAGAAAAGACGTCACCTCCGCATTGAATTCGCCCACAAACTTCCTAGCCATATTAATGGGAAGAGACTCCTGAACAGTGTGGTTTCGGTTATTGCAACTAACAGAAAGTAGGGGGAGGCGGCTGATGGGACAGGTACTCGAATAGGTACCTGCTTGATCAACAGATTGAGGGTTAGGATCATCCGAGAAGGGCTATATAACGTAAAGGCTTATGCGCCAAAAAAGGGGCCTAAAACCAGGGTACCCAGAAAAAGGAAAGGAAGAATAAGAATATTAAGCTTCATGTACAAGATCCACGGACAACCTTAGCTTGTCTCTACGCGTCCACCAAGAGTACCATGACTAACTACCGTCTAGTGACCAAGGTCTAGTCTTTCAAACCCACGCTCTACAAATTTTATTGTTTGGGCCTTTTAACGTACGTACCCAATACCATTTTGGAGTCATTACAAATTGAGTCCTTACAATTTGTTATGATATATTTCCTCAAATTAAGGGATAATATTTATCAACTATTTAATTTAGGTAAAATTTTATCGTTTAAATTTCAACAAATTTAAATTCTATTCAAACTAAAAGCCTATTATAAAAAATTTATAAACTTAAATCACATACAACAAACCAAGTTTTCTTTCTTAAAAAAAATAATAATAATAAAAAATTAAAAAAAAAAAACCCACATTTTTACTTCTACTCCAACGAAAAGTCTATTATCATTATTTTAAGAACAACTAATTAGTAAATTAATTTTATACATTTAAACTTCAACAAGTTTAAATTTTATTCAAAATAAAAAGCCAATTATAAAAAATTCTAAACTTAAATCCCCAACAACAACCCATGTTTTCTTTCTAAATAAAATAAAACCAACTTTTTGACTTCAACTCAAACTAAAAGTATATTATCAAAATGTTAAGAACAACTAATTAGTAAATTAATTTTATATATTTTTTATGATATATTTCCTTAAATTAAGGTATAACATTTAACAACTATTTAATTTAAATAAAGGCAAAAATTTAAAATCCACACTTTAAGTTTCACTTGAATTCATTTCTGTCCTCTAATTTTACTTTTGTTCAATTGAGTTCTCTATGTTTCAAATTTTTTTCAATTAAGGCTTCCCATCCACTTCCATTAACTACTTGCCGTTAAGTGTCTAATTTTGAAATTTCAAAGACCAAAATAAAAATAAAAATTATTTAAATTATTTTTTTTAAAAGAAGATGAAGAACAAATCTAGTTGATCTTCCTTAGCCCCACTTCAAACCCAAACTCTATTCATCAACTCCCTCATTGCCCCCCACAAACCTCTCATGGCATGAATTCAAAGAATCTACTTTACTCAACATCTACAACTTTCAGTCACTAATTTCCCAATGGCAAAAATATTCAATTACTCCGGCTTTCAGTGAAAGCACATTTTAGATTCACATAGATCCTATAGCCTTGGTACTATCCTTAAAAATGTCAATAAGGGACAATTCCTCCATAGGAGAAATAATAGAATCTTACATTCGTTGACTGACAACTAGAACAACAAGCATATTGCAATGACTGAAACTTCAAAATAAGAAAAATACATACAACAACATACTAATCTTAAATATGTTCACTGGTCAAAACTTCCACACACACACACACACAAAAACCATCAAATTGATCAAATTCCAGTTGCAAAATTCAAAAGAAAAGAGAGGGAGGGAGGGAGGGAGGGAGGCTTATGAGTATGAGGAATTCAAAGTGTTGGTCGCCAACTCCTTGGTCTAGTTTGTGGGGCAGTGAGGGGGTTGAGGACTAAGGTTTTAGTATAAAGTGGGGTTGAGGAAGAGGTGGAGATAGAAGAGAATGGTGGTGAAGGTAAAGAAGAATGACATTTCTTGGTTTGAGTTACCAATAATGTTTCTTCATTACGCAAATTTGTGAAACCATATATGTTTTTATTTTAGATTTGAAAAAAAAAAATGAAACAAAAAAAATTAGACAAAACTTATGTTTTTTTTTTTTTTTCCGCAAGTTGCATCTTATTAAATTAATATTTTATTAGGATATTATGCTACAAGACTCTTGACTAAGGAATAAAACTTAACAATAATTTAATTTAGATAAAAGTTTATCATCTAAATTTTAGAAATTTAAATCCTACTCCAACTAATAGTTAATTATCAAAATTTTCATATATATATATATATATATTGTAAGGACACGATTCGTAACGAACCATAATAGTGTTGGGTTCGCACGTAAAAAGGCCCAGACAATATTATTTGTAGAGCGGGGGTTTGAAAGGCTAGGTCTTGGTCACCAGGCGGTGGGTTTTCCGTGGTGTTCATACATGGTAAAGTTTTCTTCACCCTTGGAGTCTTACTCCTGGAGGTGGGCTGGGAGGCTCTGGTTTTTGGCTATTTTTCCCAGCCCCCCCTTATAGATTTACTTACCTTTCCTTTTATACCAGCCTGCGTCCACTGTCCTTCGTCCACGTGTAGGTTTAAACTTTCCAAAACTGATACTTGTCCCATCAGTCCATACTCAAAGTCGTTGGAGGTGGTTGTAAAAGCCAAAGAATGCGGCTCTGTCAGGTGCAGAGTATTGAATGGCAGTAAGGGCAGCTTTCCCTTGATATTTTAGATTTTCTTTCAAGCTTAGTCATATACCGTTTTTGTCCCTCTTTCCGGTGGGACTTTGGGTTCTGCCGAGGACTGAACTGTCCTCGGCGGTATCCCAAGGCCATTTTGTGTTTAATATTATCGGGCTTGGGTCACAGCCCTCCTCGGTTTGGACCTTTGGTTCTCCCACGGGTAAATGGGCCTTGGCCCATAAATTACTTGGGCCCCACAATAGCCCCTCAAAACCCTACTGTCCAACCTTTTGGTTGGAAAGGGGGGTTTTGGTAATGCCGAGCCTGTATTATGGCTCATTTAATTCGGCCTTTCATTAATGCTGGCGGTTTTCCATCTGTCTAGGAAATGTACCGATCTACGAGACATTCTTTTGATTTTACTCCTAGCGCGTTCTCGCCGCTTGGTTATCCAAAACGCGCTTTTAATGACTTCTATTTACGAGATTCATTCACATTCGACGGTTTGTTTGATGAGGTGGGGAAGTGGAACGGATACATCTCTGTTTACAGATTCTTTTTGGAAACTTGGATAAATTTAATACCTTCCGTTTTGCCCTTCCTATAAGAAGACAAGTAGGAGGCTATCGTTCTCGTACAGAGACCCTTTTATCCTTCTGAGATCTGAAATCCTTAGCCTCCCTTAGCGTTTACTTTACCCACTAGCTATACACCAAATCATAATACTTCCACCATAACAACGAATAATGAAGGAACCATACCCCTCCTAAAAGCACCATGTTCTAATAAAGCTCGAAATGGCTTGGTCAGGGCAAGGGTGGCGGAGACTCAAGATTTGTCTCACCTTTCTTTCAGCCAAAATACGAAGCAGGGACTCGTCACGTCAAGCTTCCGGCGTGACTGAGTCGAGAACACCCATTATCAGTACCAACCGCTCTCTTATGAGCATACCTAACATGGCACCAGTGTGTTAGGAGTCAGGGCTGAGGTAGGGACTAAGTGCCCCTGCTTCTTCCTCTCTTCGTTCACTGGTGCCTCCTTTTGCCTCTCTTTCTTCTTCTTTCCACCACCAGATCCATCCTGGTGCTTTTCCTTCTCCCTCTTTTGCTCATTTTTCTTTCTTTTCATCTCTTCTCTCTTCTTCTCCTCCTTCTTTTCATTCATCTCCTCCATCTTCTTCTGAAGACGGTCCTTCTCTCGATATGGGCGCTACTGAGGCAGAATGTGGAAGGACTTCGGAGACGAGTTTAAAAAGAGATCTGGATGTTCACTTAACGTATTGTTTTTTGTTTTTTTTTTTTTTTTTTTTTTATGGTTTTGGCAATCTATCTTTTGTATAGGCTTGTTTAAGCCCTTATTTGTACATTGTAATACATCTTTATATTAATAAAAATTGTTATCACTTTACCTAACATGTTCTATCTCTATATTTTTTGAAATAATAACGCAACGCAAAGGCATACAATCGTGTGAATTCTTGTTGTTTTTAAACCGTGACCGACGTCTAGGACCAAAGTCCCAGTTAAATAAAAAGATCTTGCTCTGTGTTTAAAAAAAAACAGTCTGGCTTAATAATACTGAATCGAACGAATGATACTTAGGGCCGAAACTCCCACTAGGTGGGAAAAGGAAGGACACTATAACAAGCTTACCGAGTCGGCCTGGCGCAAAACCGCCGACCTTAGAGTACAATACATGGGGCCCTAACCTTTTATCAAAGAGAAGGGCACTATTACGAATTTGCAAGTGCTATTCGGCACAATAATGTAGCATTTGAATCAATGACACCTAAGGCCAAAATGCTTGCTAAGAAAAAGATATCACCATAACTTTAATAGAGTTATTTGGCACAACAATGTCGACCTGTAAAAAAAAACGATACTTACCTCAAGACTAGCCGAGATGACAGCTCAGTGCTCGATGCGGTATAGGAAGTAACCATCCGAGGACGTGTCACCCACAAAATGAACAGCCCCCTAGGCTACTAAATAATGGCGCGTTTCACCATCTTCCTAACACTCCTATTGGCATTGACCTTTTACAGTATTTGAGCCGAGGATTGGATAACTTGGAATTGTTATTAAGTAGCCGACCTTACAAAACTCAATCTTTTTCTCATCCAAGTAGTTGGTTTCCCCATAGGCTTGAGTCCGAGGACCATGCAATGCCTTGATTCTGTCCAAAACCTAGTTTTCCTCATCCAAGTAGTTGGTTTCTCTATAGGCTCGAGTCCGAGGACCATGCAATGCCTTGGTTCTGTCCAAAACCTAGTTTTCCTCATCCAAGTAGTTGGTTTCCCCATAGGCTTGAGTCCGAGGACCATGCAAGGCCTTGGTTCTGTCCAAAACCTAGTTTTCTCATCCAGGTAGTTGGTTTCCCCATAGGCTTGAGTTCGAGGACCATGCAATGTCTTGGTTCTGTCCAAAACTTAGTTTTCCTCATCCAAGTAGTTGGTTTCCCCATAGGCTTGAGTCCGAGGACCATGCAATGCCTTGGTTCTGTCCAAAACCTAGTTTTCCTCATACAAGTAGTTGGTCTCCCCATAGGCTTGACTCTGAGGACCATGCAATGCCTTGGTTCTGTCCAAAACCTAGTTTTCCTCATCCAAGTAGTTGGTTTCCCCATAGGCTCGAGTCCGAGGACCATGCAATGCCTTGGTTCTGTCCAAAACCTAGTTTTCCTCATCCAGGTAGTTGGTTTCCCCATAGGCTTGAGTCCGAGGACCATGCAATGCCTTGGTTCTGTCCAAAACCTAGTTTTCCTCATCCAGGTAGTTGGTTTCCCCATAGGCTTGAGTCCGAGGACTATGCAATGCCTTGGTTCTGTCCAAAACCTAGTTTTCCTCATCCAGGTAGTTGGTTTCCCCATAGGCTTGAGTCCGAGGACCATGCAATGCCTTGGTTCTGTCCAAAACCTAGTTTTCCTCATCCAGGTAGTTGGTTTCCCCAAGGCTTGAGTCCGCTATGCAATGCCTTGGTTCTGTCCAAAACCTAGTTTTCCTCATCCAGGTAGTTGGTTTCCCCATAGGCTTGAGTCCGAGGACTATGCAATGCCTTGGTTCTGTCCAAAACCTAGTTTTCTCATCCAGGTAGTTGGTTTCCCCATAGGCTTGAGTCCGAGGACCATGCAATGCCTTGGTTCTGTCCAAAACCTAGTTTTCCTCATCCAAGTAGTTGGTTTCCCCATAGGCTTGAGTCCGAGGACCATGCAATGCCTTGGTTCTGTCCAAAACCTAGTTTTCCTCATCCAAGTAGTTGGTTTCCCCATAGGCTTGAGTCCGAGGACCATGCAATGCCTTGGTTCTGTCCAAAACCTAGTTTTCTCATCCAGGTAGTTGGTTTCCCCATAGGCTTGAGTCTGAGGACCATGCAATGTCTTGGTTCTGTCCAAAACCTAGTTTTCCTCATCCAAGTAGTTGGTTTCCCCATAGGCTTGAGTCCGAGGACCATGCAATGCCTTGGTTCTGTCCAAGGCTCGAGTCCGAGGACCATGCAATGCCTTGGTTCTGTCCAAAACCTAGTTTTCCTCATCCAAGTAGTTGGTTTCCCCATAGGCTCGAGTCCGAGGACCATGCAATGCCTTGGTTCTGTCCAAAACCTAGTTTTCTCATCCAGGTAGTTGGTTTCCCCATAGGCTTGAGTCTGAGGACCATGCAATACCTTGGTTCTGTCCAAAACCTAGTTTTCCTCATCCAGGTAGTTGGTTTCCCCATAGGCTTGAGTCTGAGGACCATGCAATGCCTTGGTTTTGTCCAAAACCTAGTTTTCCTCATCCATGTAGTTGGTTTCCCCATAGGCTTGAGTCCGAGGACCATGCAATGCCTTGGTTCTGTCCAAAACCTAGTTTTCCCTATGCGTGGGACCTTGGCTTTAGGAGAGTTAGCTCCTCAGCCAAGCCCCTAGAGTTTATCCATGCGATTAACGCTACCAAGCGTAGCCCCTAGTCAAGAAGCATAGACCTTAGCGGAACCTTACACTAAAACTCTATAACCAATTGTTAGAAATGGCAAAGGAACTCTCTCAACCAACCGTCTATGCCAAAACACAAGCCTTTCCCACAGACGGCGCCAATTGTAAGGACACGATTTGTAACGAACCATAACAGTGTTGGGTTCGCACGTAAAAAGGCCCAGACAATATCATTTGTAGAGCGGGGGTTTGAAAGGCTAGGCCTTGGTCATCAAGCGGTGGGTTTTCCGTGGTGTTCATACATGGTAAAGTTTTCTTCACCCTTGGAGTCTTACTCCTGGAGGTGGGCTGGGAGGCTCTGGTTTTTGGCCATTTTTCCCAGCCCCCCCTTATAGATTTACTTACCTTTCCTTTTATACCAGCCTGCGTCCACTGTCCTTCGTCCACGTGTAGGTTTAAACTTTCCAAAACTGATACTTGTCCCATCAGTTCATACTCAAAGTCGTTAGAGGTGGTTGTAAAAGCCAAAGAATGCGGCTCTGTCAGGTGCAGAGTATTGAATGGCAGTAAGGGCAGCTTTCCCTTGATATTTTAGATTTTCTTTCAAGCTTAGTCATATACCGTTTTTGTCCCTCTTTCCGGTGGGACTTTGGGTTCTGCCGAGGACTGAACTGTCCTCGGCGGTATCCCAAGGCCATTTTGTGTTTAATATTATCGGGTTTGGGCCATAGCCCTCCTCGGCTTGGACCTTTGGTTCTCCCACGGGTAAATGGGCCTTGGCCCATAAATTACTTGGGCCCCACATATATATATATATACAGAGCCATGAATTTTCAATATAATTTCTCTTAACTAATAAAATCATCTCTATAATTAAATCGCACACAATACACCTCACGTTGTTAATTTTTTTTTCAAGATGCTATTTATGCTTATATTTTAATTTAATAAATTCATCTTACTTGTTTTTTTTTTTTTTGCTTCTAAATTTGTGTGCATGATAAGAAGCAAAACAATGGACACCCATTTAAGTTCTTGGTTCTCTTATGTAAGTTTTTGTTTTTTTTTATTTAATTTTTTATTTATATTCTCAAATTTTGAACTCTTTTGTGTATGTTTTCATTTTGGGCTTTGGTTATTTTTTTTAATTTGTGAGTGTGCTTATTTTTATAATTATACTATAACTAGGAAAGAATCGATATTGAGGAACTTATTATTATTTTTATTCTTTGTGTTTATTAGGGCATAAATTAAACATAATCCAAATAAAAATTATCAAACTCATATCACATCTCATATTAAGAAATTAACACAAAACTCAAAGATAATTTAAAAATAGATAAACAGTTATAAAATCTAAACTCTAAACTCTATATTTATATTTTCAATGCTTAATGAACCAAACTTCAACCACTTCAAGCTTATTACATTCATGATCAAATTTACAAAGGACAGCATGCTTTCTTTGACTAATAGAACTGAGATTATATATATATATATATATATATAACTTCATATTTTATTAGGAATTGTTGCTATTGAAATATAATTGACAATCATGATTGTAAGGACACGATTTAGTACCGAACCAAAACAGTATCGGGTTCGTACGTGAAGGGCCCAGACAATATGATTTTTAGAGCGTGGGTGTAAAGAACTAGGCTAACTGTAATCTAACCTCCCAAGACTCAATTTCATGAACGTTCAAGGTTTTTCAGTTGATACTCTGGATATTCCCCCTTAGTGACTAGTACCAATCCTTCTTTCTCTTCTCCCTTTTTTTTCTCTACTTTTCGTCTCTTGTTCTTTTTCCTTTTCTTTTTTCTGTCCCGATCCCCCCTTTCATGTTCTTCTTTTAGTTTATATATCTCCCTTTGCGCTCCATCCTCGCCGCACACGTGTAGGTTGGGTTCGGAGGATTTCTTTCTGTCCCATCTGGCACCTCCTGGAACTTCCTATGGGCAGCTGTAAGGCTGCTTCCCCACTGTTCAGGTATCACCTCCACATTAATGCGGCCAGAGAGTTGGTTGAGAGGTCATTAATGCGGAGGTAGCTGTAGCTTCAGATATTTGTTTGTCTTATCTCTTTCATCTTTAGTCGGCTACTCTACCCTTTGAGATGACTGAATTCTGAGATCTGATCGCAACGAGACCACGTCATGATCGTCCTCGGACGCGTTCTGCCGAGGACCATGGTGTCCTCGGACGGGTATATGGCCTCCGATGGGCCACTGGCCCAACAATCCTGAACCCATTCTGAATCCTATGGGCCTATTAATCGAACGATCCCCACAATGATTAATGCAATTTATTTTTTCAATTTTCAATAAGTAAAAATGATTGTTAGATAAAACTTGTATAAACTTAAGCAACTTATTTGATTTTATAAATAAATTTAAACTTAGGGTTTGAGGGATAAATTATTAGTTCCAATTTTCGACCTCTCTTGTGAACAAAAAAAGTTACAACCTCTCTTGAGTCTTGTGATGTATGGAACTTCGAGTTTGATTCTTTCTTGCGCTACAGATTCATTAATGTCTACAACTTGTAGAAAAGAAGAAAGAAAGGAAAAGAAATAAGTGAAGGAAGATGTTACTAATTACTAACATGAAAAATTGAACCACAAAATCCACCCACTTCCCTCCAACTATCTTCTTCCCTTTTGACTTAAGCCATCATTTATTTGCAAAATCACAAAACATTTATGATCGATCACATCTCACTCATTTTGTCAAATACTAGTAATAACTCCCTGCAAAAAAGGCAACTCACACAGAAACTTGGCGAAAACAAACGGCCAAAACAGGGCAACAACCGCGTATAGTCTATTACTATTAGTAAGTCATACATATACACACTATTACCGACAGAACAGCATTAACCATTTCGTCACCCTCTCTCTCTCTATCTCAATCTATAAATACTCCCACCACTCACCACGATTCTCCATCAAAAACCAAAACAAACAATTTCAACTTCTGCACACTAGCTCTCACTCTCTCTCTCATTCTCATTCTCATTCTGCAACAAAACAAAGAAAGAAAAACAAAAAGCTTTTGTGATATTTGTTAAAGGAATGAGGAACGTGTTTTTCAAATCACCTTCACCTTCACCTTCTAGAACAGCGATGATTCCACCAACTTCACCTAGCCGCACTTTCTCTGAGTCTCTAATGGACGAGAACATTGAGATTGCTGAGTCTCTTATTACCAAATGGGACTCTACAAACGTTTCTTCCTTTGCAAACGTCACCTCGCTTTTCCACGCCGATCCTCGCGAGGCTAAACAGTATTTCAACTCTGTTAGAGACTTACAGGCCGCTATGCAGCACTTGGTTACCGAGAACTCGAGCTCTGAAAAGATTGTCGTGGCTCAGAATTTGATGCAACTTGCTATGAAGAGGTTGGAGAAGGAGTTCTATCAGATTTTGTCTGTCAATAGGGCTAACTTGGACCCTGAATCGGTTTCGGTTCGCTCGTCGAGATCTTCGGCGGCGAGGTCGAGCACTTCGGATTTTGAGGAAAGCGATGAGTCGGAGGAGTAAGAGTTCCGATTCGGGACTGAGTTGGATAACTCGCTCTCCGATGTGAAGCGAGTTTCGATGATGGCGATGGCGGATTTGAAAGCCATTGCGGATTGTATGATATCGTCTGGTTATGGAAGAGAGTGCGTCAAGATTTACAAGACAATTCGGAAATCGATTGTCGATGAGTCGCTGTATCATCTCGGTGTTGAGAGGCAGATTAGTCTTTCACACTTGCAAAAGATGGATTGGGAAATGGTGGAGTTGAAAATCAAAACCTGGTTGAACGCAGTGAAGGTCGCCGTGAAAACACTCTTTTACGGCGAGAGAATTCTCTGTGACCACGTATTCTCAGCCTCGGATTCTATCAGAGAGTCTTGCTTCTCTGAGATTTCCAAAGAGGGCGCACTAATCCTGTTTGGATTCCCGGAAACCGTGGCAAAGTGCAAGAAAACCCCGGAGAAAATGTTTCGCACACTGGACCTATACGAAGCAATATCAGACCTCTTGCCTGAAATCCAATCCATCTTCTCGTACGAGTCAACCTCCACCGTCCGATCACAGGCCATTAATTCCTTGATCAAACTCGGCGATGCGGTGCGTACAATGTTAACGGATTTCGAAACCGCCATTCAAAAAGACCCGTCAAAAGCTACAGTCCCAGGCGGTGGGGTCCACCCATTGACACGTTACGTGATGAACTATATCTCTCTCCTCGCCGATTACAGTGACGCACTCGCCGATATAGTCGCCGACTGGCCTTTAAATCTACAAACTCCATTACCTGAATCATATTTCGGTAGCCCAAGCGAGCTTGATGATAGCCCAGTTTCCGTACGATTTGCGTGGCTAGTCTTGGTTTTACTCTGCAAACTCGACGGCAAAGCCGAGCTATACAAGGACGTGGCGCTCTCGTACTTGTTCTTAGCCAATAATCTCCAATACGTCGTCGCCAAGGTCCGCAGTTCGAATTTGAAGCTTTTTCTCGGTGATGATTGGGTGAATAAGCATGAGTTGAAGGTGAAACAGTACGCTTCGAATTACGAGAGAATGGGATGGAGCAAAGTGATATCTTCGTTGCCGGAAGATCCAACGGCTGAGATTTCGCCGGACCAAGCGAGGGACTGTTATAAGAAATTCGGGGCGGCGTTTGAAGAGGCTTATAAGAAACAGAGTTCGTGGGTCGTGCCCGACCCGAAACTGAGAGACGAGATTAAAGTTTCGGTGGCGAGAAAGCTTGGTGCGGCATACGGGAATTTCTATGAGAAGAATCGGGGCGGGCCGGGGTCATTTGTCAAATTTGCCCCTGATGATTTGGGGAATTACTTGTCGGATTTGTTCTATGGGAATGGGAGTACAGGGAGTGTTTCGTCACATTCGAGTGGCATACGTGGACATTGAGATTTTTATTTTGGCCGGTTGTTCTAGCCGGCGTTGGAAGTTTTTGAGGCTTGGGTGTTTTATGCCGAACAAGTATATGGACAAAGTAGCGCGTAAATAATAATTGACACATGTATAGAGAACGATACATTTGGTGCGATTCTACATATGCAACTATGTACCAATTTTTTTTTTTTTTTTAGAATAAACGGAAGAATTTTATTCAATGAAAGAATAAATTTATACAAGAACAAGGCAGCATCAAGGAGAGCTAAAGAAAACTGCACTAGCTACTGAGCTTTCCCAACACCTATCAAAAACAGCAGCTATATGCAAGGTTACATCAAGGGGAGCTAAAGAATTTTCTCAAAAAAAGAAAAAAAAAAAGGAAAGCCAAAGAAAAACAAAACTATCTTACAAACTCAAGACAAGCTTCCATAATTAGCTTCCAAATATTCTGTAGTAGGGGCTACAGCAGACCGAGCTAGAAAAGATGGGTCAGGACGTGGATTACCGTAGTGAGCCTCATTCTACTTATTCTAAATCATCTAGCTGGTTGTGAAAAATATTGCAATCACTGGGTCATTTTTCCTTTGCATAATTTGATTAGCCACATCTACAAATGAAAGATTTGTGCAATGAGACATGGTCTCCCTTACGCATGTGGACTTCCAAATCATATCAGAATATGTACAGCTTAGCAAGATATGGTCTGTTGACTCCACCCCATCCTCACAACATTCACATCCAACATCAAACAAAATTTTTCTTCTAGCTAGATTTGCTTTTGTAGGCAATATATCTCTACAAGCTCTCCAAATGAAAGTTTTGATTTTATTACATACCTTGGCTGCCCAAATCGCTTTCCAAATTTTATTGCACTGTGAGTAATTGGATGATTGGCCATGAGAAGATCTTAGTTGTTGAGTTTGTATCATCTTGTATGCACTTTTTACCGAATATTCACCCGTGTTTGTGTATGCCCAAGTTTGGATGTCTTGCAACGCTCTATTGCTCAAAGGGATGGATTTAATAACTTCAACTTCATGTGGGAGGAATACATGATCAATCATGGATATACGCCATGATCTTGTAATTGGATCAATGAGGTCATCCACTGTGGCCATTGATGACATTGTGGAGCATAGGGTTACCACCTTGAATGATGGTGGAGTTGGAAGCCATCGGTCTTGCCAAATTCGAATTTTATTTCTGGTTCCTACTCGCCATCTCAAACCATTGTCCAAAACAGATCTAGCTGCCACTATACTTTTCCATGCAAAACTCCCTGAATTTGGTGATGGAGCATCTAAGAAAGATATATTGGGAAAGTACTTTGATTTGTAGACTTGATAGAACAAGGAGTGTGTATTTTTCATAAGCCTCCATCCTTGTTTGGCTAACATGGCTAAGTTGAAGGAATGAAACTCCCGAAACCCAATTCCTCCCATCAACTTGGGCATACAGAGTTTAGACCAACTCAACCGGTGTACTTTCCTTTCTTGCATCTGTTGACCCCACCAAAATCTGCTCATCATCCCTTCAAGATCTTTAAGCAAACCTTTCGGTAGCAAGAAACATCCCATGACATATGTGGGGATAGCTTGTGCCACGGCTTTAATTAAAATTTCCTTTCTAGCTTGAGACATCATCTTTTCCTTCCATCCCTTTAGTTTACTCTAGACTCTTTCAATGATTGGAGAAAAAGCTGCTTTTTTGTTACAAGGACCACCTCTGCTAGCTGCCACTCCTCTTATAATTCCATCTGTTTTTGCCTTTCTAAGCAACACAGTAAGCCCCTCAACACAAAACAGAAAGAGATAAGGTGACAGAGGGTCACCTTGTCTCAGTCCTCTTGTAGGCAAGATATAACCTATAGGATTGCCATCGACTAAAACAGAAAAATGAGCAGTTGTTATACATGCCATTATCAATTGCACCCATTTTGCATGAAACCCCATTTTCTCCATCACCCTTTTTAAATAACCCCATTCAACCCTGTCATAAGCTTTGCTCATATCCAATTTAATAGCTACCTAACCTATCTTGCCCCACCTCTTCTTTTTCATGCTATGCAAAGTTTCATATGCAACTAAAATGTTATCTGTAATTAATCTCCCCAGGATAAAAGTGCTCTGAGTATCCGAAATTAAATTTGGGAGGATAAGCTTCAGCTAGTTGACTAACATTTTAGATATGATTTTGGGAATTAGTGCTATGTGGGTATTATTTATATTTCAAAGTATAATTCCAGAATTTAAACATGATAGCATAGCATTAGTTACATCAGCACCCACTATATGCCAAAACTTTTGAAAAAGGAAAGCAGTCATACCATCGAGGCCTGGAGCTTTTGAAGGATGCCTCTAAAATAAGGCGAATCGAACATCTTCTGCATGAAAATCTCTCACAAGCCAGTCATTCATATACTCTGTAACTACTCTAGGAATATGGGCCACCACTTCTTCAATAGCATTCGGATTTGAAGATTGGAAGAGAGTTAAGAAATGTTGAATTATCACCCTTTCTATATCGCTTTGTTGCTCTATCACCGTACCATCCATTTTCTTTAGTGAGACAATTAAGTTTTTTTTCCTCCTTGCAGATGCCTTCGCATGAAAAATTTTGTATTACGATCACCTTCACGCAACCAACTGATACGGCATCTTTGTTTCTAATAAATTTCTTCTTTCTCAATTAAAATATTAATTTCATGCCTAAGAGCTTCACATTCAGCCCACAATGCATCCCTATTGTTTTCCTCAAGCACTTGCAACCTATTTCGCTTTTCCTCAATCTTTTTGCCTAAGGAACACAATGAATTTTTACTCCAGCTTAACAACCTCTTCCTGCATTCTTTTATTTTGTTACACACCTGGAACATAAGACTTCCATTGAAGGAAACAGACCAAGCATTTGCAATTGCGCCCTCACAGCCTTCATCTTTCACCCATGCTTCCTAAAACTGAAATCGTTTTTTATACATCCCAATTTGATACTGCGATTACCTTCTTAGTTTCACCCCAATGGCCATGTGATCAGAATTTGAAAAGATTAAATGATGAACATCAAAGTGAGGAAAAAGATCATACCATTCTTGATTAGCTATGCCACGATCGAGTCTAACATATACCCGATCCTATTCATCTCTCTGATTGCACAATGTGAAGCGAGCACCTTTAAAACCCATGTCCCTTAATCTGCAATCATCTAGCACTTCTCAAAAATTCGCCATTTGCCACTCACTTCTTGGTTCCCCTTCTTGTTTTTCATTCGCTGAAAGTATCTCGTTGAAGTCGTCTATGCATATCCATGGCAATGTGATTTGCTGATGAAGTAGGCGCATCAAATTCCATGTTTCAATTTCTTCAATTTTTCAGGGTGCCCATAGATACCTGTCAATCTCCATGAAACCCCATCCTTCTCTGTCACAATAACATCAATATGGCTTTTTGACAAGGTCCTCAATTTCACATCCCATTCTGAATCCCAAAACAGAGCCAAGCCTCCACTCATTCCAATTCTATCTACACACACTACATTATCTATTTTTAATTCATTCCTCACTTCTTCTATACCTTTCTTTTTAAGTTTAGTCTCCATCAGAAATACAATTCGGGGACGTTGAACTTTGATAAGCCTAGACAACTCTCCAACAGCACTTTTGTCCCCAAGTCCACGACAATTAAGACTTAAGATACTCATAGTTCAACTTCCTTAATCACCTTACTTCATAGTTCACTTAATCACCTTACTTCAAAGATTCAATAATCCAACACAAAAACACCTAAATCTGTGACCCTTTAAAAGACAAATTTACCTGTAGTCAAGATAAGGTGTTATTGAGATGATATGGAAGCTCTCCACTTTGCAAAGACCTAACCACAAAGTATCTTTTATTGCTGATAACAATCAACCCCTTCACACCAAGAAATGGGTTGGTCCACGAAGCTAAGAGCTCACCCAATAGCTGACAAGTCTTCAAAGCTACAATGAAGTTGATCGGGGCCTTGAGATTTTGAGGCGGCGACGTCTTTTGACGACGAAAACACACACAATGGGCAAGGGAAACCCACACAACGAAAGCCCACACACTGGGCAAGGACTGACGATGGAACCTGAGCTCACAAGGCAACCAAGAAGAGCTCATGCGTACACTAGTAGAAAGGCCAAAACGCGTGCCGAGAGAGAGAGAGCTAGAACCCTATGGTCCAGAGAGAAAGAGAGACAGAACTCTCTAGAAAGAACTGGAACCCCTCGGTCCAGAGAAACACACCAAAATTCTTTAATCTGTCATATATACGAGGTCTATATATTATAGTTTTTTTTTTATTTAATTATGTTCGGATATTTTTCAGAGGTGTCTATACTTTACATGGCCCACATGTACACACATAATGTTTTAATTGAAAAATATGGCAAAGAGTTTTTTACAAATTTTAGCTATGTTTAAATTTTAGTTCATTTTACTAAAAAGGGTTCTCTAAAAAAAAAAAAAAACGATTTACCCAAAATGAAGTAAAAAGCTTTCAAGTGGAGAAAATACATTCGGTGCATGTATCCTCTCTCATACATGGAGGTAAACTTTACACATGTAGGGTCTACTTCCATGTGAGATGAAGGATACATACAGCGGTTCAAGTGCTAGTATTCAAAGAGACGGAATCTTTGGATAAAGAATGGTGATGGTGATTATTTAGTTTACGACATAAAAGGTGGAGTCAGCAAATAAAAAATTTGTAAAAAGAGTAAAATGCATGCATGCAGGGGCGGAGCCACTTGGCTCCTTAAGGGGGGCCATGGCCCCCCAAAATTTTTTCAAATTTTCCATTAGAGTATGTAAAAAATTGACATGGCCCCCCCCAAAAATAAATATCCAGCCCCCCTAAATTATTTCAACCATTCTTCTAGAGTTCTAGTCCAATACAACTTAAAATAAAAGAAAAATCTTGGCCCACATCCAGCCCCATCAGCCAACCCCAAATCCCTAATAAAAGAAAATTTTTTTCCTTTAAACTAAACACACTTCCAGCCTAGCCCAACCCCAAATCTAAAATGCCTAATTGAACAAAACAAAGGCACCTTAAAATTCAATCCTCACCATTAGAAAAAGGAGAAAACAATCTGATTGTCACGCTGCCTTGTTTTTTTCCCTTCTGTTCTCAATTCACGCCTCCATAGTGTCACGCCTCTCCTTAGAAACAATCTCCTCAGCCCTCACCTGCTTGCCTTGACACTGCAAACTCCACTAGCCTTCTGACCTGTTCATCACCTCAACCTCAAGCCCTCGTCTTAATCTCAATTCCTTAGGATATCTCATTCTCATCTCACTTCTCTATTTTTTTTCACTACAATTGAATTGAATATTGAAGTCTGAATAGAAGAATATAAATATCAAATATGCGTATGTGAATATGTGATATCTCTTTGCCAGCAAAGCAATTTATGCTTATTTGACTTTGTCTTTTTGTGTTTATTGTTATTGTATTCTTTATTCTTGACCCATTGACTCCACTGGCTAGCTCTATGACTTTTGGCTTTTGTGTTGTTTGTCTCTTCAGTGGGAGCACAGTGGGGCTTGCATTGTGTAGTTGGGTAGTGTAAGGACACGATTTACGGCCCAAGCCCAAGATGTATGGGATCTTGGTCCAATGAACTCAGTACAATAAATTTGTAGAGAGTGGGTCCAAGAACTAGGCCCTAATGAGTTGGACAATGGCTGGTATTGAGTTAAATGCCAATCAAACACAAATAAGAGGATCTGATATCAATGGACTTTCAGTCTGAGAAGGTTACCCTTGTATAAATTGATCACAATTGGATACAAAGACAATTTAGTTTGCTACAATGTTTTCTCTCTTTTTCTTTCGATCCCTTTCTCATGGAGGATCTCTCACATTATACAGCTCCTTTAGGATTATCTTCATCCTACATTTGTTGATTGTCTGAGCCCTTACTTGAGTATCTGTCCTATCAGACACCCTCTTTGGCTTTTTGTGAGTTGTGGTAGCCAAGGCAGCACTGTTTAGAGGTCTTCTCCACATAAATGCGGCCAGAAAAGTAGCTGCAGTGCATTTAATGTGGTGGTAGCAACTTTTCCTTAGATATTTTTGGGTTTCCTTCCTTCTCGTATGTTCATGAGGCATGTCCCTATCATTGGAGCTTTTTGGATGGTCATTCTAATTTACTACCTGTAGGGATAAGGGCCCAAGATTATATATTGGGCCTTGGGCTTTCTCTGAGGACATTGAAAGATCCGAGGAGGAACAAATAGTTATTAGGAGTTCCAATTTAAAGTCTTTATGTTGTTTGTTACTTTGTTTATACTTTTGAGTGTTTATTTAATTTTTTTTATCCTAAAAGGTCATTACTTAACTAAATGTGTATTTATATTATAATTCATGTAAGAATGAATTTTATATGATAATTTATTATATCTCTCTCCCAAGTTAGTTTATCATTTTTTAAATTGATTATTATTATTTTTTTTTTTTTGGATTGAAATAAGGTACCAAATAATGAGCAAACGTCAAACAATTGATGCATTCTTTAAGAAAAAGATATTAGTCATTCAGAACTTAGGACATCTGTAGAAATAAATGTTGATACTTCAATGCCTAATAAGCGTCCCTCCAAATGTTCAAGAATTCAATCTAAGGAGATAGATCATGATCCAAGAACACTTAAACAAATATATGAATTCTTTGTCAATGAACAAGATGAAATTTGACATGCTTATCTCATAGCCGATCCATATCAACCTAAAAACATAGAGTATCCATACAAAGGACCGAAAAATCATCATTGTTAGTTTTCAATCTTCGTGGTTTGAATCACATTCAAATTGGTTGGAATACTCACCTTCAAGGAATGCAATCCATTGTCTACCTTGCTACCTTTTTGGTAAGAAACCAACAGGTCATCCTGGATCAGATGCATTCACTGAAAAAGGTTCTAATAATTGGAAAAAAGTGAAGGATGGAATGAATTGTTCTTTAATTGGTCATGAGGGGAAAGATCCAAATACACCACATAAAATTGCTGTGAAATGTTATGAGGATCTAATGAATTATTCAGGACATATTGACAAGCTAGTTGAGAAACAAACATCAAAAGAAATTATGAATTATATTTAGTGTATCTCTATTACAACCCCCCCCCCCCAAGTAATTATTTCTGACTACACCCCTACATGCATGGAGTCTTTGTTGGAAAATCTGATTTTACATCTCATACAAAACTCACAGCGAAAGCAACAATCACGGATCTACTTCATTCATGAGAGATAACATGTAACCTTAAATTCTAGAACAAAAAATAGAAAATGTACCTTGATGCTGTGAAAATCAAAATCAGGACTTGAGAATACCTTCAATTTTCATCTCAATTTCACGTAGTGCCGAAGAAGAGTAGTCTCTCAATCAGTCTTTATGTTCGTTGATTCTCAAAGAAAGTCCTCATTCTTCTCCTTGTAGAGAAAAACTATTTTCTTTTCTTTTCATCATATGTACATTCTAACTACCATAATAGTTACTTTATTTAATAACTCTTATTAAATAAAAATTGATTATCTAATTAGGTTAGCCTTTTGGGCCTATCCAATTGGGTTTTAGTTTGTGGCTTGAGATGGACCAAATAGAACAAATAAGACTCTAACTCCAATGGGTCTTGGGCTTATCTATCAACTCTTGACAAGTCCAAAATTACCATTAATTATATTTAATACTATTATATAAATATAATTGCACTCTAGGCCTTATTAATAAATTATATTTCAAGATTCTAATGATATCATTTGACCCCTCCATGAAAATATCATTAGAATCTTGAAATATAATTTATTAATAAAGAACTGTCGCTTTGTAAACAATTATTTTATCCTTGAGTATCCGATTTAATTTTTTAGTTATTCACATTTATTGAAATCCAATTTCAATAAATATAAGATTTAATAACTCCTTATTAAAGTGGGCGCCCTGAATAACCAGTTCCCATTAAACTTATCTCAAGAGGATATTTTGTGTCTCTATAAAAAGAGATTATGGATTTCACTTTGAGAATATGTGTTCTCTCAACACTACATGTGGTTACCTAACATACTGAGGTTTTGACCATGAATATTAGATCTCACTCCTGATATATCAAAGTAACCTACATTTCATGATCGGGTTCACTATCCTCTCAAGATTAAGAGTCTATGAAATTAGAAATCATGAAATTAATTATTAGATGACAGTTGTTAATTGAATAATTAATCTCACAGCGGTCCAGTTCAATATGTCTTAACTCTTAAGACACATTAACACATCAACTAGAAGTCTCCACTTCTATGATTAAGACAAATCATCTTAGTTGATGTGTTAATCTTTGCAGATGAAACGCTCAATTTTATCACTAACTAAAAACTTCGTTTTGAGTTTACAAAGAACTTGTGATTTATATCTTCTGTGACTAAATTACATAAACCACATACAATGCATCTCATCATGGACTATGATAATGTCCCATTAGTTCACTTATAAATAGTCTCATATAATTAAACAATTTAATTATTTATGACATGTTATTAAATTGAATTTTAGGGCATAAACTCCAACAGTCTTATATTTTCTATTTGTTCTTTGATTAATTTAGGCCCGACTTGGGTCATCAGTGAGAACCCATATCCAGATTGAGTTTATAGAGTTTAGTTTAGCTGGAGTTAAGCTCAGTAATATTCTGTGAGATGGCTCAAACAATAGAGGCAAGAGACAAGACACAAGAGGAATTATTATTTATTAAAAATATCCCACTCATTGTCACCAAAAAAAAAAAAAAATCCCACTCATTAACAAGTATATAAAGCAGAAAAGGGGTAGATGAATAATTTTTTTATACTTTAAAAGGAGGAATTAGCTATAATTGGGTTAGATTGATAGCCGGTTGGATTGGAGGAAAAGGGCAAAGATGGTTTCCAAGTCGTTGAATAATTAATTGAAAGCCTAAAGTAAAAAATGTTTCTAGATTTTATCATCAAACAAACTTGAATCCATATATCAGACTAACATGTCTTGTAGTCTCATGCATGTGGTTTTCCCTACTTCAGTGGAAGGGAAGCGGTTCAACTTCAACTTGATGTGGAAATTATATATTCACAATGGCCGACTACAAGATAATACAAGACAGAAGTATATTCCTTTCCTCCATCTCCCGGCAAAGAGGAGGAACCCCAAAACAATATTTGTGGACATGACAAAACATTGCTCTACTGATGTATAAAGAAAACCTTGAGTGGACGATACTTCATATTTGATTGTCAACATCCCCATTTCGCTTTGTACTGTAGACTACTTTTTGGAGTTCACTTTTATTTATTTATTTTTTTATGAAAGGGTCTGTTTGGTGTGCAAGTTCTAACACACATTTTCACATTTTAAATAACTTTACACACATTTCAACACACTTTTTTACCTATACCTATATCAAAAACACCCAAACAACATTACTCAAACTCCTCTACCAAACAGGCCTAGGCATTTCTTATTTCTCATTATTGCCAGTGCACTTTATAATATATATATATATATATATATATATTTAATTCTTTCACCGTTTCACAGCAACCATAAGAGCACTAGTCCCGCGAGTGTAAAAACCTCTGTTGCTATTTTACTTTCTAAATCCTTACAGTCAGACTCAAATCTTCTAGATTTTTTAGAGTATTCTATCAAATAAATTTTCTTAAATCTTTTTTGAGTAAAATATTTTCTTAAATCTTAACCATTTTTTAATGATTTAATGATGTGAATTTTGTCATGTCATCATTCTATTAACAATAACCTTAATTGTTTTGTTTGCAACATTATTTTATTATTTTAAGAGTACTGTTAATGGAATACTAATATGGCAAAATTTAGACTTTTAAATTATAAAAGAGTGGTTAAAATTTAAAAAATTGTATTAATAGAGTACCCTAGAAAATCTAGAGGATTTGAATCCCTTAAAACCATGCTCCATTTAGGTTTGTAAACCCAAAATTTTTTCCATCCTTGCGAGCATTCTCATCAGTTCTCTCATAAAAAATGTCATTTTGACACACTAAAAACTTACTTTATCATTTTAGCACATCATTTTACAACATACTATTTATCAGATGTTCTCTTTTTTTACCACTTCATTTAAATATTATTTTTGAACTCTTTTTAATTCTTATTTTATTCTTTCTTTATTATTTATTTCTAACAGTCATATTCTTGTTCTAACAGTAACATTCTTGTTCAAATATTCTTGTTCTAATAAACGGTAACATTTTCAAATAATCCTCTTATTCAACTGTCATTTTTTTTAAATCCATATTTTCCATTTAGCATTTTTAAAAAAATAAAAATAAAAACTTAGAACCTATCACCTTCAAAAAAAAAAAAAAAAAAAAAAAAAAAAAAAAAAAACCTCAGATTCTATCACCTTCAAGAAAAAAAAAACGTTGAACCTGTCAAGACTCATATCAAAAGCCAAAAACATATTTATATAAATGCAATCTAAAAGCCAACCTGTCAAGTTGAAGTTGTTTCAATTGAACTAAACTACCAATGTAGCCCATAGAAAACTTACACACATAACTCATATCCAATAACATCAACTCAAACTTACACACATAACTCATATCCAATAACATCAACTCACAAAGAAAACCCATTGAATTAAACAGAGTTGAGCTTGTCACTTCCTTGATCACAAATGGTACTTAAATTTAAAACAACACAACAATTGGCTAGTACTTAAACTTAACACAATGAAACAACATAGCCAATGAGTTTTAATGGCAGATTCATAAACAAAATGAAACAAATAAACCAAATCAAAAGTTTTAATGGCATCTCCATAAAAAGAAGAGGAGAGAAATAAACAAAACCAAAAGTTTTCACAATTCTCATTGTAATTGCCATAAATGTTCAATGAGATTCTTTTGGAGTTAAGAATGAACTTCTTTATCCCTAATGCGTTGATGAACTTGAATGAACTTCGTAAATTCATTTGTCGGCTCATGTGACATTGGTGTACATGAATTCTCATCAATTTGTTCATAATTGAAGTACACTGCTTCAGCTTCATCTCGCTCATCTTCAATAATCATGTTATGAAGAATTACGCATGCTTTCATAATGTCTTGTAGTGTTTCATGATAGAAAAACCATGCAGGTCCACATACAATTGCAAATCGTGCTTGAAGCACTCCAAATGCACGCTCTACATCCTTCCTATATGCCTCCTAAGCTTTTGCAAATAATTTTCTTTTATCTCCTAGTGGAGATGGGATTTTCTTCACAAATGTTGACTATTTTGGATATATGTCATCGGCAAGATAGTATCCCATTGTGTAATTATGACTATTGATTAAGTAATTAACTGTAGGAGCACGTCCTTGTGCAAGCTCAGAAAATACATGAGACCGCTCCAACACGTTAATATCATTATTTGACCCAGGTAATCCAAAAAATGAGTGTCATATCCAAAGATCATATGAAGCTACTACTTCCAAAATAATAGTTGGCTGACGAACATGACCACAATACATCCCTTTCCATGCAGTTGGACAATTTTTTTCATTTCTAATGCATGCAATCAATACTTCCCAACATGCATGGAAATCCACGGTTTTGGCCATGGGCTAACAATCAAGCGATGTCTTCATTGTTTGGTGACCTCAAGTATTACTCTGAGAAAATAGCAACCACTGCTGCAACAAATTTTTTCAGACTCATCATTGTAGTGCTTTCGGCTTCTCACATATTCATCCAAAAAATCAACTGTTACTCCATAAGCAAGCATCCTAAGTGCAGCGGTCATCTTTTGAAGGGGAGATAGACCAAGCTTTTTGGCATTATTTCTTTTTTGGATAAAGTAAGGTTCATGAGCTTCTACCTTAGATAGGATCAGAGAAAAAGAGAATGTTTCATTCGAAATTTCCTTCGAAATACTTTAGGAGGATATACAGGTTCTTCAGCAAAGTAGTCATCATAAAGCAGTTTATGGCCTGCTAAATGATTATGGTCGATATACCGACGACGCTTACATTGTGATGTCTCACCCGTGAAAATTTTTATAATTATCTCATTTTCATTTGAGTCATCATCAAGCAATTCACGAAAAAAAGAACGACCCATAGAGATAAACTAGAAGAAAACATTGAAAAACAATTATCAATATAGATGCAAGAAACATAATATGAAATGAAATCGAAAACTTTAAAAGAAGATTTGATCATTATGTAAAGAATATAAAATTTTCTTTAAATACAAACGTGGCCTAAGATGAGATCCTCTCCTATCTTCTTCTAGCACTTAAGAATTGTAAACCAATGGATGCATTTCAGAAACAATTAGAAGAGCCCAACAATCAAGACAAGCATAGAAACTATAAGAAAATATAACCAAAAAAAAAAAATATATATATATATATATAGTATTATATGTGCTGGCTCCTAACTTTTTGATTGCTCACTAACAACTTAGTAGTTAGTCATAGGCTCATATGAATTATTATATGTGCTATTAGCAAATTAGTTATAGGTATATACAGCACCAAAGCACCAAAGCAGAATCAGGGCACTTACACACTGGCCTCTCAGCCCAATCAGCAGCATCAATAGCACAGCACAGCACAGCACCAGCATTAAGCATGACAGTAATATAAATTTTATAGTAATATAAATTTTATAGTAATATAAAATTAAACATAGAAAATACACGACATTTTATATAAGCTAAAATGTTAGGATTACTTAATAAAATAGTCTAGACCTTTTACTAAGATCACAAAATACATATCAAGGCCTAAAATCAGCTACACCCAAAAAATGCCACAAAATACATATCAAGGCCTACAATAAGTTCCTACCAAAAAACAAAAGGCCTACAATAAGTTACTACCAAAATAAGGTTGAAACAAGACATCACCAACATCATCTCAACCCAATGAACAACTTGATCTTTGTTTTGCAAGGATTTCCTTTTTGAGTCCATCATAAAAAGTTCTTTGGTCTTCGTTCATGCCACTTTTGTCTAGCATCATAATTCTTTCATTCTCTTTCAACTCTTTCAAGTGAACCTTTTCCGCTTTGATAAGTACTTTCTCTTTTTCTTGTGCATAAGATTCTTCAAGCATTTTCTTTTTCTTTTTCAAATATTCCGTTGCAACATCTTTCCCATCATCTTTTCTCTTTCAATTAGCCTTTTCAGCTTTTCTACCTATTGGCCTCGAAATCCGTAGTGTCACCAACCCCCCCCCCCTCCTTGATCTATTGAATCTAGAGTTTGAGGCATTTCTTTTCTTGAATCTTCCCTAGGCATAGTAGATGCCCACTTGGGAAATCCTTCAACATTTGCCAACAATGTTCATATAGAAAAAAGTAACCGTATATTTCTTTAAACAATTCCCTTGCTTTCTCAATCTAAAAAAAATTAAATAAATATAACGTAATTAGTTTCTTCAAACATTTCATTTGTGTTGTAAATCTAAAAAAATTAAAGACCATTGCAAAATTTATACCTTCATTTCAACAGTGGTTCCACTTTCATTCTTTGCTTCAATTTTAGCTAAGGAACCACAAAATTTAACTGTTTCCCTATTAATCACTCCCCATTGGCTTGTTAGGGATGAAATTCTACGTGTAGAGTCAGTCTTGTGGTCCTTGAAGTATTTTGCAACTTTGCCATAAAATGTTGTTTTATGTTGCTCATTACCATGCACAGGATCAACACCAGTATTGAGCCATGCTACTACAAGCAGCTTGTCTTCCTCAGGACTGAAGTCGATACCACGTGTTGTTTTTTTCTTAGAAGTGGCAACTTCATCATTCAGTGGAGAATCTTGGACTAACATAGGACAACTTTTAGATAAACCGAAAAGTTCATCCTCAAGATTAATATTCCCCCGTAAGACATCAGTAAACGATGAATAATGTCTTGAGTCCATGCTCTAAATGCTGGAATTAGAATTTAGAGCATGCACTATTAGAATTTTGTAATGTCTCATAGATTATTCATAGTGTCTCATAGCCTAAATGCTAGAGTTAGAATTTAAATTCTGTAGTGTCTCATAGTTTGCATCCAAGTAATCATTCAGTAATGCAAAAGAATTGAAAAAATAAATAAATAAATAACACAGCACACAACACATATGAACTAAAGAAGATAGAGAGAATAGAAGTGGACACCAAAATACCGAGAATCACAGAGAAGATGGAGAACTTACCTGTGCGCAATAGACATAGAACAAATCGATGTGATGAAACCTTCAGAGAAACGGTGAATCGATGAAACCTTTAGAGAATCGGAAAATCAATGAAACCTTCAGAGAATCGGTGAAACTGAGATTGAATCGGCAATACCGAGATTGAACAACTAATTGGCGATACCAAGATTGAACAGCGAATCGGCGATACCGAGATTGAATTGCGAAACGGGGATACCAAGATTGAACTGCGAATCGGCAATAACGAGATTGAACTACGAATCGGCAACTTTGAGATGAACTAAACCGATTTGGTGTATGAGATCTTAGAACAAAGAGGAGAGAGCAAAAAAAAAGGGGGGAAAAAACCAGTGAAGGAGATTTTACAGATCAGTGATGGTGGAATTTGTGAGATGGTAGAGAGTAAATCGGTGGTGGCTTAGATGGAACTACGAATCGGCAACTCTGAGATGAACTTCTGATTCGATGTATCAGATCATAGAACAGAGAGGAGAGAGCCAAAAAAAAATGGGAAAAAAGGGGGAAAAAAACCGGTGAACCTGATTTTATAGATCAATGATGGTAGAGAGGAAGTTGAAGGGAGTATGGGAGAGAGAAAGATGGCACCGTGAAGCAAAAAAGAGTAAAAGGGAGAAGAAAAGAGTGTTGGAGAGTGGAGATGGTGAAGCAGAAAAGGAGTGGCTGAACGTGAAGATGAAGTTATATTTTAATTGGGATGAGAGAGAAAGATGAATAAAATAATAATAAATGTAAATGGCATTCCCATCCGTACCATGCCAAAAATGAGAGTGTATTGTAGTATGTCTCAAATTTTTAGCACATTTAGCACACCTCATGATGCTTTGTTTTTGGTGTTTGGTGTGTCAAATGCCAAATATTTGGCATTTGGCACACCTGATGAGAATGCTCTAAAGTAAAAGCACTAGCATCCGAGTTTTTAACCCAGTCAACATCCCCATTTTGCTTTGCACTATAGACTACTTTTTGGAGTTCACTTTTATTTATTTTTATGAAACTTGGCATTTCTTGTTTCTCATTATTGCCAGTGCATTTATAATATATATTTTTAATTCTTTCACCATTTTACAGCAACCTAAAACCACAATTTTTTTTTAAAACCACAATTGTTTTTGGGGACTGAATTCTGATTTGACGGATTGTGAATGGTAGAGAAAATATAATGAGTTTATATGAAAGTGATAAATAATCATTCACAAATTTACATTGGACTATGTTAAAATTGTAACAAAAATAGTTATGACTTTATAAGATAAGAGTAATTTAAGTGGTGGGATAAAATGTGTGTATTTTAAACTAGCACGGGATTCTCAAAAAAAAAAAAAAAAACTAGCATTGTCTCTCTTCCTCACCCAAACTTTTCTTCTTTCTCTCTTTCTACAAAATCTGAAACATAAAGGCTATGAGGTTTTCTATGAGTTTTTTTTTTTTTTTTTTTTTTTTTTTTTTGTGTGGATTTGTTTGGGTTTCCTTTAATTTGTGTGTGGGTTTTGTTTCATAGTATTTTCAATGATTTGTTTTGGATTTGTCTTTATTTTCTATTTCTATTTTGGTTTGTGGGTTTGTAATGCAAATTATGTGTTTGATGCTTCTATGAACTGTAGATATACATAAACAGAGCATGTGAATTGTTATATGACTATACTGCAATATATTTTATGTTATCCAAATAAATCAGTGATCAGCTTAAAAAAATTTTCACCGAGGACAGAATCATGACGTGATTAGTACCTTGGTTCTTGTTATAATTATTTCTGAATAGAATTGCCCTTGTTTCTTTTGGATTAGTTGTCCGTATTTTCAGTGAGGCTGTTCAACTAAGAATTTTTCTTTAATTATTTGAGAACCAAAAAGCTTGGGATCATTTAAATTGAGGACAGAATCATGGTTTAACTAAAATAGAATTGCCTTTGTTTCTTGTGAGATAAAAGCTTTTGGTTCGATTTTTTCAAGACTCATTGTGTGTGTGTAAATGGTTCTTGTCGGCTATTTATTGAATTTTTTCAGTGAGGCTGTTCAACTGAGATGGTGCTTTCGTAAAAGCATCATGCAGTGGTAGGTGAGGAGGCAAGGTACATTAGATTAGATGACACCAATCCCATAATCCTACACTTGAACTTTCATTAGAGAAGAGAAGGAAATTGAAATGGTAGTGCAGGAATTTTTGCAGCCAGTGAAGGATTTGTAAGCTTGTCAATTGTGGCACTGAAACCTGTCCTTATAATAAGGTACACACAAGCAACTTATCACTGGATTAAGGAATAGTTTCCTGAAATACAGGTAAACTTTCTCCCCATAGCAAATCCTATTGCCTACATCTCCCAGACACAAGTGAGAATGGGGAAGCCTACATCTTGATCTTATATTTCCCTAAGATTAAAAAAAAAAAAGGTGACTAGAGGTGTGTTTACATTTCTCAATTGCTTACATTCATGACATAAAGATACAAGTTGTAGGCAATGTTCCCTCAAAATACTATAATGTACATTATGCATTTCTTAATACCTTATTCATTTGACCAAAAACTTCCATTAAATTTCTCCGACATCTTAGAACTAATTTCCTTAATCACATCCCATAATTCAAAAATGTTGCTTAAGGCAATGAAGAAGTTTTTGGGAAGGAAAGAAAATGAAACTCTAAAGTCTTCAAAAAACACTCCTTAAGTAGTTGCGAGTTGGGCACTTTGGAATGGAAATGAATTTTGTTTCTATTTAGCCATCCCATTAATACCACAACCCCATAAATGAAAATTCTGTTTGCTGTCTCAATTAACCTTTCCTAGTTTGTGAATTTATTGCTCATGCACAGGTTGTATGAGGCTTATGAAAGGACATCTTAATTGGAGTAAAAAAAATAGAGCTCAAAGCGGAAGTTCTTCGTGGGATAAAGGAGATTGGAAGTGTACTCTATTGGATGGGACTTCTTGATACTGTGTTAGTTTCCTAAACTCTTCTTGGCAATAACTATTTCTATGAGATTTCAAACTGAAGTATATGCATTAAATAGAAATGGGAATACTGTGTTTTTTTCCCTTCTTGTTACTAATCTAACATTTTTTAGGATGTTGACAGATTTGATACCAAGGTCCAAAACTCCAAATACCAAATACCAGATTTGAAAACATAATAGAAATGGGAAGAAAAGATAAGCAACCACTATCCCTATCTGGATCACAATCTCAATCTCAATCACAATCACATTCAAGACAATATATTCAATGATATATGGAAATGGACAAAGCATTAGCAAGTATTTTATATGATCAATTAGCTCAGGGAAATAAGGAGGATGGGTACTGGAAAGAGGTGCCATACCAAGCTGTTGTGGAGTATATAAATGCTCAATTGATTCTCAATTTGACAAAGGACAATGTTAAGAATAGACTAAAGGCGTGGAAGCTACATTTTGCTATAATTACTGATATAAAAAATTCAAAGTGGAATTGTTTGGGATGAAGCAAAGAAAAAGGTTGTTGTCACAGCGGATAATCACCATGTGTGGGATGCTTACATTAAGGTATGATCCCTTATGACTTTTTTCTCTTTAATATGTTCATCACAGATTTTATCAAAGATTTAGTTTGTTCTCTTTTGTTTTCTAAAAAATTAGAAATAATAAAAGTTGTTTATGGAACGTTTCATTATATGGTTGATCAATTAGACAATTAGTGTACCCTTTTGTAATGGATAGTAAATGTATTGGTGGAATTTAGTTACTATATATTTTTAGGCACTGTTTATTTGGTTTTGTAAAGGTGGGTCTTGTAGCTTGTTTTACTTGAGGTAGTTGGAATATTATGCAGAAACAGTTTCCATTGGCAAGGCATGCCAGTTAGAAGTACAGTGAGTAGGAGCAACTTCTTTTCTAGTTTATCCATCCATTTCTGTTCCCCCTTCATCCATAAAAATAGAGAATAAAAAATTAAATTATAAATAGTTGATGGTGGTGCTTTGCCCCTTCAGCTCAATTCTTTCTTCTAATTTTCTTTTTTCATTTTTTCTTAGAGAGGAAGTTTCGTTTATGGATTTGTTGTTGGTTGTTGGAGTGATTTCCATGTTTGTGATTAAAAGGGCGGGATTTTGGATGTCAAGATTAAATTGAATGATTATGGAGTTACTAACTACACTAGTGCAATTAATGGCGTGTCCTCTCTCTCTCTCTCTCTCTCTCTCTCATTGCATTCACTATCACAGCCAGGGGCGGAGGCAGGGGGGGTCGAGGGGAGGCAGTTGCCCCCCCTGACCTCCCCAAAAAAATTCCTATATAGTATTGCAATTTACAATACCTGCCATTTTGAACTCAAATGTTCCATACTCAGAGACAAATAACACTATTTTGTCTTTTTCCATGTATAGGTTCCATAAGAAATAACACAAACGTGTCATATGTTTATTTGTCTTTTTAAACAAAACTATTTTTTTGGGGTCCCACTTAAAAACCATATTCCTTTTTTTTTTTTTTTTTCCTGCCGCATGTTCTTAAGCAACTGCAATTTTTTTTCCCCCTGGTGCCTTTGTCACACAATTATTTCCTTTGAATTAGGGTATCCACATCATCATAATAATAAAAAATAATATTTAAGACCTTTTATATCAAACTAAAACCCTAGCCTCCTAATTGTTTTCTCTTCTATCTTAACTTTTTCACAGTTTCAAACACTTTATTTTTGCCATAGACCAAAATTTTAACTTCTTAGTTCTTACCACTTAAAAGAATAGAGAAAGAAATATTGAATTTTACATAACTTTTTAAGAGTATTCAAGGCCAAGAAAGTACAACTTTGCAGGTATATTTTTATATCCTTAACACTTTTACATTGATTTATTTTGAGGAATCAAATCACATGTTTAACTTCTATGTCTTTAAATTAATCTCTTAATTTGATTGTTATTAACTATGAAGTGATTTTATTTATTTTAATTATATAAAATGTGTACTTGTAAGCAATTGAGATTATGATGAAACCTAATCAAAATAATGATTTTCAAATCAAATTTTAAACAAACTGTATCAAGGTATATTTTGCAAATCTTCCAATTGAGTAAATTAAACTAGGTATGCAATTATAAATTAAAGTTTATATTATATTTGATCTTGTATGACAATTACATTAGTATATAATTGTTTATCTATTTTTTTATTTATATTGATTAGTAATATTTAGATTAATTTTACTTTCAATCTAGTCTTTCAATCTTGCCCCCCCTAAACTAAAACCTTGGCTCCGCCACTGATCACAGCAATATGAGAATGCTTTGTAATCTTTTCAAGTTGCTTTGATTTTTCCTGTCTATATGACAAGCTTTGAAAACTGAATGGGACTTGAGAATTATAATCAAACATGACAAGATTATTTGCTTAGACAGCTTCATTTTATATTGCTTCATTCACTACACTGATTTGCTTAGACTATCCAAAATAATCTGCTAATGTCTTTTTTTTTTTTTTTTACTTCTTTAGAAAATTTCTAAAGCATGCCCTTATAAAAACAAAGTTATTGACAATTGGGAGGACGTTGAGATCTTGTGTGGGAGGGTTAGAGCTACTGGTATTGGTGTAGAACATATGAACGAAGCAGTTGAAGTTATGACCGAGGAAGGAGAAAATGAGGTGAATTATCCCATTAAACAACAACCATGTCAGCATTCTGTATCAACAAGTTTTGCGGTGGAGCCTCACCAAAGAAAAAGGAGTAGGAAAGATCCACTCATTGAAGTTGTAGAAATTGGTTCCTCTCTTAAAGAGTATTGTTCATCTGTAAAAGAGTACTTCACAGTAAAGAAAAATCAAGAGCAACCACAACCTTCCGATGAAAAGATACATGCAATGGTTTCAAAAGTGCCTAGACTCATGTGACTTGAAATATTCAAAATAGTTGAGAAGTTAATATATGAAGGTGCATAAGACTTTAAGTTTTTGAAAAGTCTTTCAAATGATGATGATAAAAATGATTGGATATGACTTCTGCTTAGTTCTCATTAATTTGTTCTTTTGGAAGTTGTGTGAAAGACACATATTTTGGGTATTTAATTTGTTTCTCTTGATATATAAATTTTTAGTTGTTAATAACTTTAGAATAATTTTTTAGTTTGAGATTTTGAATGTTATGAAAAAAAACTCATGTATTTGGGTGTCCTTTCTAGTTGATATAAAACATTTTAGTTGTCAATAGCTAGCAAGATATTTTTTTAGTTGGCTATGACTAAAATTTTTTAATCATCATCTTGTCAATTGGATTATTAATATTATCTCATGTATTTAAAATTTAAATGTAGAATGATTAAGAGAAATAATAATTAAAAAATATATTTTGTTGATCTTAAGTTAGAGTTGAGCTATGCTTCGAATACCCTTACTTTGACATACCCCTAACATGAATTGTTACCTACTTGCTTCTAATATAAATAGATGACTTTACAAGATATACATAACATTCCAATAAAAACTCGGTCTTTTTCTACTGTAATTAAATAAGATTAATCTAACAATGTATCTCAGTTTTACCTATTTACCCAACTCTTAATAAAAATAATAAAATAAATTAAAATAAAAGGCACATAAGAGTCTAACATACCCAACTGAGCTGTCATCCGACTAATGGACTGGGAAGAATCCCAGTCCAATAACAAATAGTGGGGCTCATTCGTTAAGGTCCAAGCCTTGATGGTGGAATGTCATTGTAGTACAATCAAGGTCCAAGCCTTGATGCACATCGAATATTAAATATGTGACCTAGGTTTCAAATGTAGGCTGGACCTTGAAACTCCTAAAATAGCTTGGAAGTTGCTCAACCCAAAGGGTCCTATTTGGTCTTGTCTGTTTGGACTTTGCACATGTCCTAGGGAGCTAGAGGTCTTAAAGAGACTGGACCCCTTTTCCTAAAAAAAAAAAAAAGTAATAAAAGAGAGTGGACCCATAATATGCAGGTGGGAAGGGGTTTGTAGTATAGGAAGGGCTTACCTTCTATTATATAGCCCAATGGCCCAAAATATGGATAATGTTCTAGAGGTCTAGTGCCATGGGATTTCTGATTTTAAGTTAAAACTCAACTTGTAATTCATTAGGAAGATTTCAGTGACTTCATTTATTTATTTTTGGGGGCAGAATGTGGGAGATTTGGGGTGAACTAAAACTTATACAAAATTTTGAAAACTAGAAACAAGTTGTTAAAACTGGACTATAAAGTATATAAATTAACAATAAGTCCGAATTTGGTAAGAATAGGGCGTAAAACCCTTGTTTTACATTATCTAATAAAATATTTTCACATCAGCATTTTATTTAAAATTTAATACATTCTATCACACCTAATAACATCTCAATAAACTCTCAATTTGGTTGGATTTATATATACATATTAGAATTGATTGGGTGTAGTGTTTATTCTTAAATATGTGATAAAATGATGTGACATGTTAGAATTAGAGAGGTAAAATAGAGGCTTTACCCACTATCTTTACAAAATTTAATCTCGGAATAAGAAATCAATGAGAAATTGATGATCTTCACATTTGTGGAGTGGATACAAGCGTGTTTGTAATGACAAATGTTAGGAGGTTCTTAATGCCAAAAGATGTACATGGTTGATTTTGCATGAGCATAAAAGATGGGTCCTATTCGCCCCCCCCCCCCCCCCCCCCCCCCAAAAAAAAAAAAAAAACCAGATGGGCCCTACTCCTAGCCTAGGATCTGACGTTCTTCCTTTTTCATTTATTTTTTAATTTTTGATTTTTTTTTTTCCATCTTTTCGAAGATAGAAGGATGACATGTAAGAGGAATATAGCTAATATTTGGAATACATTAGCCTTCATATAAGGGTACCAAGTTGGATTGTGAACAGTTTTTGTGATATATAGAATTATAAATTCTAAAAGAGTTTAAACTCAGTAAGTGCTAAAATTTTTGAGGGTTAACAATTGACATAAAAATATATTCACCTCATGTTAGATAAAAAAATGTTTTTAAATATAAATTTTGTTTAAAATTATCCTATAGTATTATTATTTTAGTAATCTAAAAATTAATAATTGGACCATTGAAAAAAAAAAAAAACCCTTGAATACTAATAAACATCTTATTTGGGTGAAAATAAATATTTTATTCTAAAATTTACTCTATGTATATAATCAGTTTTTAGAAATAAAATAAGAATACTTGAATTTAAGTAGTATGACATTAGCAATTATCATGTATACAAGATATGTGAGAATTAACATTTCCTACCTAAATAATAGGTCTCGTTTCAAGGGAATTGTAAATTTGCAATTCTAAAAATTTGTAAAACGAAAAATTAAATTTTCACAATTCTTGAGAATGAATAATTATTATCCCAAATTCTTGCTCAACGAAGACACTTTGATCATAGTCAACATCATCAGGTATGCAATCTAAATTATTATTATTTTTTTTTTTAATTCAATAGTTATAATGAGAGAGGGAGAATTTGGATCTTGAATGTAACGCCCAAAGGTGTCAACCAATTAAGTTATAAGACTTTTGATAGTTTCAATTGTTTCCTTGTATCCAACATTCAACTAATAGCTTTAGATACTAATCCAAACACATGAAACATTACTTTACATTAACAGCAAAGTTCCATGACTGAGTTTTATAAACTATTTATAAGGGGAAAATTTTTTAAACTTGTTACCATTTCTTAATGTTACACTACTTAATAAGTTCTTATCAGATTAAATTTCTAAAATTCCTCCATTGAATTATATATTCTTCTAATATGATATTATTTACTATTCAATCCATAAACTCATGATTTGTATATAATTTTAAATTACAAATAACTTGAAATTTAAACATTATAGATAATGTGGAGGGAATAAGGAGAGAATGAAACCCTACAGTGGGTTTGTTAAAATACAGATCCAATGGAAAATTATTAAATGGTGTAAAAGTTACACCAAATGTAGCTTGAATCTAACTAATAAAAAACTAGGATCCAGTTTCACATGGTTAACTTTTTGCAACATTACATTTTTTTCATAAATTTTATATTGAATTAATGATTTGATAATCTTGTTGTTAAATGACATATTATTGTTCTTAATATGCACACTATATTATGTGTTAATTAGATGTTATTTATTATTTGATATTTTAATTCATGTTTTGTGTATAATCTATAATGTCAACATTGAAATTAATAACTTGAGTCTTAAATATTTAATGATGAGATAGTTATTGATATTTGAACATCTTAATATTTTGTAAATATATAAAGGGTCATGCTAACGAGTGCCCTTAAGGCACTGGTTAAGAATCTAATTAAAGAAAGTTTTTATGGAAAAAGAAAAAAAAATTAATATTTTGACAACTTTTTTCATTTCCCATAAAATTGATGTCAAAACTTTTTTTAACTGAATTTTTAACCAGTGCTCTAAGGGTACTCGTTAGCATTTCTCATATATAAATAATCGAAAGATAATGTAATCAAAAGCTTGATTTATCAAAATTCTATTTTAGTGAAAAGTTATGCAATGATATAAAATATTATATAGAGTTATATTAAATGTAGCTTGAATTTGATCTAATATATAAAACTGCTGCTTCGATTAGTGGATTCTATGACATGAAATTCAACAATTTTCTGTCAGAGCACTAGGTTGGGGCCTTGGGGGAACACTTTTAGACTTTTAGTTCCTTTCTCTCCAATGACCATAGTTGTTTGCGTTTGAAGTACTCAGATCACGGATGTGGAAGGCCAATTCGACGCCGGTGACGTTAAGATAGGACCACAGAGGTCGAGATCTAGCCTTGACTAGTTTTTGCTTATCCCCACTTTGGATCTTATTTAAGGCACCCTTAAAAAGAAAATAACTGATTCTATCCTAGTGTAGAATCTGTAGATTAGAGGCCGCTAATTAAACTCTAGGCAAGTATAGTTCATTAAAAAAAAAAAAAAAAGAGGCCATTAATATGTGCTAGGGTTGTTGAGCATTAAAGGCAAGAAGACAAGGACGTCTCATTTAAAGAAAATATAGATAAACCTTTCATTTCACAAAATCAGTTTTTCAGCTCATGAGCATGATACTTTGGCAAAATCATAAACTCCAAACTCACACCAACAATCATCAAGCCAACGTGATGACAACTGTTACAACTACCCTATTTCACGGATTCTTCACCTTCATGGTTTGCAGCTGCTGCACTCAACTACAGTACTGATGAATTTTTGTCCAAAAGATACCATCTGTTTTTTTTTTTTTTTTTTTTTTTTTTTTGAGGCTAAAACTTACTACGCATGTGTACCTGAAATTGCATTTTTAGTTATAAAACACATGCAAAAATGCTGTTTTTTAAAAGGGTGCAGATAATGCGTGCTCTTTAAAATCATTTTTTCGGGAATTAAAAAAGCTGTCAATATTTTTTAATTCTCGAGAAAATTTTTTCCAAAAATAAAAATTATTGTATGCCCTTAGGACACATATTAGTAAAATCTTTTTTAAATTGCACTTATTTCTATAAGTATTACGAAGGAAAATTTTCATGTTTTGTTGACTACATAGTACATATATGCAACATGAACTACGGATGGTACTCTACAGTGTTTTGTTAAATTATATAGGTACAGGAGACTTGCTTGCATCCGTTGTTGAAGGCACTTCGTACTCTACCATAGAGTACAACAATAATCACTTGCGCATTTTCTGTATAACCTTGGCTTCAATTGCTCCACCACACCCTCTCCCCCATATACGACAATTATCTCTTACGTCCCTCACATTGTGAGGGCCTACTCCATCCAACCTATTAAGCCATCCACTTATATAGGAGATGGCATGAAGCACGCCTCTCACAAGCATGGTATGCTCCATACAACTAGGATATTAGATATATATATATATATATATTTATATATATATGGAGACATACATAAAGTAATAGATATCTTATAAGCCTGTTCCATGCAAATTTCCGCTCAAAGATTGTGGGTTTCACACATTTATAGGACTCACAATCTATGAGTGAGCACATAAACGAATGAGTTACCTTAAAGTTGAAATAATATTATCGCTAACATGATTGATTTTACAACAAACTTCATAATTAATGATTGAGTATAAGTGATGGACACCACTGTTAGTCTGACATTCATGTATCCAACATTTTTTCTCAACTATTTATAGTCGACCACTTCTAAAATTTTGAAAATTTCTTATAAAAAACAAGTAAGTTTGTAAAGCATTATTTAAGTTTTTTTTTTTGGTTGGGTGAGAATGGCATTATTTAAGTTAAAAAGGTTAATCCTAGAAGGTGAGTGGCTTCCACCCCAAATCGTACTAGAACCCAAATATGTAGAAAATCATCACATTTAGCATTAGCATTCAGTGTGCTAAAAAAATGCTATTTTAGCACACCAAAGTACTATTTTTGCAACATTAATACAACATCTCACAATTCACCATACATCTTATCTTCTATTCTAATATACAACAGTAAAAACACATTATAATAACCTAAAATAACTTTTACCGTAAAAAAATATAAATAAATAAGCCAACATCACACCCACAACTTATGACCATATTGAAACCCACCACAATCACTATCCAAAATCAACCAACCACCAAAAAAAAAAAAAAAAAAAAAAGAAAAAAGCCCCAGCCACTGCCATATCCACCAAAACGTTGCCACCAAGGCTGGCTCCAGCATATAGGCAACTAAGACAATAACCTAAGGCCCCTAAATAAAAGAAGATCCTCTCTAATATTATATTATATTTTCATTAAGACTTATTTACCCTTTTAACTAGATTAAAATAAATTTAAGGCCCCTTTTATTACCTAATAGAATGCATTGTATATTAAAAAGACCCACTATAATTCAAAACAGACAAAACTAGTCTGTACTTTTTTTTTTTTAAACAACAGATAAAGAGTCTATACTATAAACTCTCACTCTAGATATTACCATGTGGGATGATGTGATATCGCCTCAACTCATTTGTGACTTTATTTTATTTTATTTTTATATATTTTAGTTAGTTGATTTTTCCCATTTCCATTGGTACTGATTTTTTTTTTTTTAATATTTCAAGTAATTTATTTAATTTGTATTGTTTTAGTATATTTTCATTAGTTATCCTTTAAGAATAATCTTTCTCTTTTTTTTTTTTTTGTATTAGTACTAATTTATTCAGTTATATGCACAAGTTTAGAGTATAAAGTGACCACATCATCAGTAAAGTTGCAATCTTACTTTTGATAAATTAGGTCTATTGTTCTATACCTTAAATTTAATTTTAGTTAAATTGTAATTTTTTATTATAAATTGTGTTTCAATTATTTATAAATATGTTTAAAAAAATATAAATTTCTACTAGAAAATATCCATCTAGATATGAAAAACTTTATGAAGAAAAAAAAGACGAAGAGAAAACTAGAAAAAAAAATGAATCTCAAAATGAATCTATATATAAATTTGTTATTAATATTAAACAAGACACACAAAAAATTTGGGTGAAAAATACCAAATGAACAAAAAATCCATTAAAAATATTTAGAAGATAATAATGAAAATAGTCTTAATTAAATAAATATTTTTTAATTATAAAAAATAAAATAAAAATTCTTACTTAAAGTTTTCGCCTTAGGCCTTAAAATTGGTTGAGCTGGCCCTAACTATCACCCCTAACCAAAAAATACCAGTCAAGCCACTACAAGAAACGAAGGCTATAGCCGCATTTCTAAAATGCAGCTATAGACCCTAAAAACGCAACTATAGGTATAGCCGTGTTTATATTGTGTGACAATAGCTCTTGCGAGTTTATAGCCACGTTTTTTTAAACGCGGCTATAGACTAAGACCTATAGCTGCATTTTTAAAAACCCAGTTATAGACCATGTTTGGGCTGCGTTTTAAAACTGTGGCTATAGATATAGTTTTGGCTGCATTTTAAAAACGCGGCTAAAGCCTCCTACAACTACGTTTTTGAAACACGCCTATAGGTTTTTTTTTTTTTTTTTTAATTTCTGGGTTCCCCCCCCCCCCCCCAGCTAAATCAAAATCAAACACAAACCCAAAAAATTCAAAATCAAACAAAAACCCAAAAAATCCAAAATCAAACAACCCAAAAAATTCAAAATCAAACACAACATACTCACAATACAAACACACCCAGAAAATTCAAATCAAACACAAACCCAAAAAATTCAAAATCAAACACAATATGCTCCAAAATACAAGAACACAAACAAAATATCTCCTTCAACGAAACCAACCCAAATTGAACACACAGTCTACCTAAAACCCACATCCAAACCCACTTTGAAATCAAACATAGATCCAAGCTAAAAATCGCACCTTTCAAACCCCCAATACCAAATCCCAAACAAACATAAAAAAAATCCCCATATTAGAAACACGACCAAAAAGAGTCCATATGCTCAAACCTAAAATTAATCAAAACACAACCAAACAAAAGAAAATAATTTTCGGCCATGGGTCAAAGAAAAAAAAGCAAAAGAAAATGGAAAAAGAAAGGGATGCAAAAAAGTGTTTCTCTCTCACTCTCACCTTCCATCGGCGACGATCTCTACATTCTTGACCTCAAGTCGGTGTCGTGGACTGATTTTGGCTGCTGCTACTCTCTCTCTCTCTCTCTCTCTCTCTCTCTCTCTCTCTCAGTGTGTCTATTTTTCAAACCTCTCAAATGATTGTAGAAAGGGAAAATTCCTGACCTATCACAAGCTGACACGTCACATTATCAAGTCCACAAAATACAGCCAATTACAGAGCACCATGTATTGCTGCTAGGTTTTGCTATCACTATTCAGAAGCCAATAGAAATTTGCCAAGTGTCATGCAAGAACCAATCACGCATCAGTGCACGTGTAAGCAATGACTCAAGCAGCCTCGCACGTGTAAGCGATGACTCAAGCAGCCTCGCACGTGTAAGCGATGACTCAAGCAGTCCAGCACGTGTAAGCGATGACACAAGCGAACCAATCAGGCTGTGACATGTGTCACCAATCAAGTTCAGCCACGTGTCGCTCACCTACCCCAAAACTCCTATAAATAGAAGCCTTCCTGAGACATTTAGGAGGACCAGAATTCAGAAGTGAAAAAGCTCTGCGAAGATCAAGCCTCAAAAGCCTTCAAGAACTTCAACCCCAAAATCGAAGAACATTCGAAGCAGAATCATCCAGATCATCTGCCTAGATCCTAAAGTTCACGGGAATCAAGCCAAAAGTGTCCGAAAACATCAACAAATCACAAATCATTGAAGCTCAACGGATTCAAGCCTCTAAAGCTCCGAAGAACTTCCACCACAAACCTTCGAAGACGAAGAACGCATGAAGAACACGAAGAACGCGAAGAACAAAGGATTTCTAAATAAGCTCATAGCCAGAGATTCATTGTAATTCTGTTTCAGTAATCTTCGATCCATCCCTCAACCAAATTGAAGGATATTTTGTGTTCAAGTCAAATCCACATTACCATAAATCTAATCAATAAGTTTTGCAAGGAAATTGAATCAGAGGATCACTCTTTTGTAATTCCAGAGAATTGTATCACACAATCATCAATATAAATTCGCATTTGTGAAACTATTTTACTTGTTTGATTTATTTCAAACTAGAAATTTAGTCGCTTACAAATTCTGGCACGCCCGGTGGGACATCTCTGCCTCTCATCTCATTCTCCTTCAAAGAAAGAAATCAACATCATCTTGCTGCCTACTTCAATGGCTTCTAACAAGAACATTCAAGCTTCAACAATAGCTGCTTCAACTAAACTTGGTACGGCTACCACCAACAACTGCATTGGTGTAATCAATTGTAGCCAACCCAAAGCAAACAATCAACTTCAATATCAAACAACCAAGGAAGCCAAGGTCCAGACAATCATCTCCTTAGACCCTCTTACAAGAAACAAGGTCATCAACAAGGACGTCTCCACCTTGGAACACCTCAAGTATGGGGGCAAATCCCCTTCTTCCTACACAAGAAGTTGGTCGCACGATTTCTCTCCCATCAAAGAGAACCTAAAAGATGAGATTCCACGTGCTCACATCAAATCACTTTCTTCTCCATCATCTTGGGAAGTTGTGTCAGTCATGATGACTAACACCTCTACCATGGAAGAAAAGATGGCCGAAATGGAACAAAGGGTTGTCCTTCTTACAAAAGCAATTGAAGATAAGGACCTCTAAATTGCAACTTTGATGAACAAACTCGAAATGCAAGATCTTGGTGAATCAAGCCATGGTCATAAATTCACATTTGCAAAGGATGACGAAGGGAGAGAAATTGAAAACACTCCCCGATGAGAACAATCTACTTCGGTTGCTTCGTTGTCAGTCCAACAATTACAAGACATGATAACAAATACCATCCGAGCACAATATGGAGGTTCTTCTACAAGTTCTCTCACATATTCAAAACCCTACACAAAGCGCATCGACAACATGAGAATGCCAAATGGGTATCAACCCCCCAAGTTCTTGCAGTTTGATGGCAAAGGAAATCCTAAACAACACATTGCTCACTTTGTAGAAACTTGTGAGAACGCAGGGACTCAAGGAAGCCTCCTTGTAAAGCAATTTGTCCGTTCACTCAAGGGAAATGCCTTTGATTGGTATACAGACTTAGAACCTGAGTCAATTGACAGTTGGGAGCAACTCGAAAGAGAGTTTCTTGACCGATTCTATAGCACACGTCGCACGGTGAGCATGATGGAGCTTACTAATACCAAGCAATGGGAAAATGAGCCTGTCATTGATTATATCAATCGGTGGCGTTCTTTGAGTCTAGATTGCAAGGATAGACTTTCTGAACTATCTGCTGTAGAGATGTGCATCCAAGGCATGCATTGGGGGACTACTTTACATTCTTCAAGGGATAAAGCCCCAAACATTTGAAGAGTTAGCAACTCGTGCCCATGACATGGAGTTGAGCATTGCTAGCCGCGGAAGTACAAATCCTCCCATACTTGAGGAAAGCATAAAGGAAGTAAGGAGGAATGATAGGAATACAAAAGTCAGCCTCAAAAACCCAATGATTGTTAACACTGCTGAAGTTAAGGTTCCAAGAACAGGAGCAAATGCAAATGAAAAACAACTTGAAGGATGGCAAAAGAACGAAGTGCGTCGCCTGACTTTTAAGGAACGTGAGCAAAAAGTATATCCGTTCCCCGATGAAGATGTGCCAAACATCTTAGAACAACTATTGTAGTTGAAGCTGATTGAATTGCCAGAATGCAGGCGACCAAAAGACATGGGGAAAGTTGATGACCCTAACTACTGCAAATATCATCGCATCATTGGCCACCCAATACAAAAATGCTTCGTCTTCAAAGAACAAATCATGAAGCTTGCCAAAGAAAACAAGATTGATCTAAACTTCGATGAAATTGTTGGGTCAAACCATGTGACCGTTGCTTGTGATGTACTTCCAACTCTCAAGCAGGGGGCAAACACCAATGAAGCTTACAAATTGATTGACGATGATGGCATAAGGATCGGCCCCATTAATGGGAAGTTCCTCAAACGCTTCTATGCTTGAAAATCGAGGATTGCTCCTCGGTAAGAGCTTAAACTACCCACTATAACGCTGTAAGGGTACATGATGTCTTCCCATTACCTTTGAAAGCGTACAAATAAAAAAAAATTAATCCCCCTTTATGGCACCATTTGTGAGTGTGGTGTAGTGGTTGGACGCCTATGTCACCCTTGAAGCCAAGGTCTCGGGTCATATGACCGTTGCTTATGATGTACTTCCAACTCTCAAGCAGGAAGCAAACACTAACCAAGCTCACAAGTTGATCAATAATGATGATGCAAGGATCGGCCCCATCAATGGGAAGTTCCTCAAATGCTTCTAGGCTTGAAAGTGTATCAATAAAGAGAAATTAATTCCACTCCATGTCAACAATTGCGAGTGTGGCGTAGCGGTTGGACGCCCGTGTCACCCTTGAGGCCATCTCGGGTTCGATCAGTGGTGATACCCACTATTACACACTGCGCCCCCTTTTTGCAAAAAAAACACATAAGAAAAACAAACAAACAAAAAAATAAAAAAAAAAAACAAAAACAAAAACAAAAATCTTTTGAACTACGTGATGACTTGATCCCTCTCAAGGGTACGTAGGCAACTTAGTATCTTTTGCTGAGTTCAGTCACGCACTAAAAAAAATTATTATTTAAAAAAAAACAAAAAAAATCATAAAAAAAAAAAGAAAAAATATTATCAAAAAAGATCATCAAAAAAAAAAGGAAATCATCAAAAAATAAAATAAAATAAAATCTGTTGAACTACGTGATGACTTGATCCCTCTCCGGGGTACGTAGGCAGCTTAGTACTTGTCACTAAGTTCAGTCATAGGAAAAGAAGAAGGATGGCCAGTCTAACTTGAGGAGTTTTCCAACAGTCATCAATGCACTTTTAAGGTCCCTTCAGTTGGCAAGGCATTGCTCAATAGGATGATCAAAGATCGACATAGTAGAAAATGAAGACTGTAAGGAGTTGATGTTGCTTAACTTTCTTTGAAATGATGATAAACATAGGTTGATGCTTGGTTGTGGAATAAAATAAAATCTCCAACCTCTTTTGCAAGAAATGAAGTCTTCATAGCATTGCTCACTTTTTGTGGTCATCCTCCCACATCTCTGAGGTATACTTTGCATCATTTATCTCTTGAGGGCATCTCCTTGTACCTTCCAAGTCTAGGCTACATCGTCTCTCTTCTAGGTTATGCCATTTCATAACTCTGAAATTAGAACCACATCATCTCCCTTCTGAGTGGTGTCATTTCACATCATGTCTCTGAAATCTGGATGACGTCAATTTCCTCCGGAATGATGATAAATTATATATCTGAAGTCGGTGTGGCATCATCTCTCTTTTACGAGCATGTTCGTGCAATATCAAAATTCTTGGTGGCATGTTTCAACATCTTCAAAATCTTGGTAGCATGCTCTGGCGTCTTCAAATGTTATGCACCCTTGATGTTTGAGCGATGTTGCCTCTGAAAATTGCTTTATATGAACGTTGGCACAGCTTCGGCAAATAAAGTGTTGACATAGCTTCAATGGCAATGTGGAGTGTTGACATGGCTTTATGAATATTGGCATGACTTCTATGCAAATGAAGTTTCGATGTGGCTTCATGAATGTTATCACGACTTCGGCGAATGAAGTGTTGACGTAACTTCAATGGAAAAGATGCAATGTTGGCATGGCCTCGGTATAAATGAAGTGTTGACATGGTTTCATGGCAAAGATGAATATTATCACGGTTTCGACATGGATGAAGTGTAGATGTGGCCTCAATGCAAATAAAATGTCGAGGTAGCTTTATGACAAAGATGAATGTTGGCACGAATAAAGTGTTGACGTTGCTTCATGACAAAGTTGAATGTTGGCACAGCTTCAATACAAGGACAGATGCTGGCACGGCTTCGTGGTAAAAACTCTTAATGCGGCTACGTTGCAAATACCCTTGAAATGGCTGCGTTGAAAAGACAAGTGTTGGTGCAGCTTAATTGCCAAGGAAAGCATGCTACATAACAAAAACAAGCAACAACAAAAAGCTTAACAGAAGAAAATCTCATGGCACGTCTAAAAAAAAAAAAAAAATCAAAGAGAGAGCTTCATTTCTGATATCTAGCCTGTAAATAAATTTAAAAAAAAAAATCAGTACCAATAAAGCAGGTCATAAAAAAAATGTAAATATATATTAAAAAAAGAAAAAAAATGGAAAAAAAGAAAGAAGGCATAATTTCTCTACACTTAGAATATTATGCTACCCACAAGAGATGTTGCTTGTACAACTTAATGCATACCCCGGTGGCTTTATATAGAAAACTTCTGAGAGACAAGACAAAAAAAGGAAAAAGAAAAGTACGCAAGTCATCAAATGCTGCCACTAAACAATTGGAGCTCAAAGTCGGATTTTGCAAGCTCAAATGCACTCAAAGTCCAGGATATCTGCACCAAATTTTGAAAATAAAAGATGGCATTTAATGCAGAGAAACAAAAAAATGGAGGCTCACTATCGACCTTTTGACTCTCAAGTCTAAACGCAGTCACCCTCCTGACAGAGCAGCCAGCGTAGAGTGGACTAAAAAGTTTGAAATGATAACAAGTCCAACAATGCGGTTTCCCATTCCGGATTTCTAAAATTTCTGACAAGATTTCACAAAAAAATCAACCCACAGAAATCTTCTAAGGACTTTGATGCATAAAACTCAGAAAGATCTGCAGTAACGGAGCCACCACGCACCGCCACGCACCGCCACAAACTCGCGATGACCCACGGTTTAATCCTTCAAATCTGTGCAAATCGGGACACCAATTCAGAAAACAGAAACCACCACTAGATCCATCGGCTCACGATCTACAAAACCCAAAAAATTCAAGCCCAGAAACGGCCGCATCCGCCTCCATGCGCCGCCACAGACTCGCGACGACCTGCAGCCTAATCCTTCAAATCTGTGAAAATCTGCCTATGATTTTAGAAAACTAATTGCACCATGGTCTTGTACGGCCTTAGATCAACAAAACCCAAAAATTTCAGGCCCAAAAAGCCCAAGCACGCGCCGCCACGCGCCACCAAAAGATTCGGCGGCGCGGCCTTCAGTCCCACGCGCCGATTAGGACTGCCAGAGCTCGCACGTGCCGCACGTGACCTATGACGTCATGGATGACGTCATCCTCCACACGTGCCACACGTTCCAGCACTGTGATGCCATGGATGACGTCATCCACTGCTGACCCGTTTGTCCAGGCTCAACCCGGACCGACCCGGTTTGACCCGGATCCGAACCGCCTGAAAAAAAAAAAAAAAAAAAAAAAAAAAAAAAAGATTGAGAGAAAATATCTTAACCAAGCAGACCTTTGACCATGACCAAAAAGTCAAAAATTTCAAAACGGACCTGTCCCACTCAATTTTTCGAGTACATTCCAATTTTGAGACCCATTTCTTCATTCGAGGCTCGAAAATTGTGCAAACGTCCAATTTCCAAAAAAAAAAAAAGTTGACTTTTGTGCAAATGTTGACCAAATGTCAAAATTTTTGAGATGGACCCATCTTGCTCAATTTTTCGAGTACATTCCGATTTTGGAGTCCGTTCCATCATTTGAGACTCGGAAATTGTAAAAATAACTCAATTCCAAGTGTTCAAAACTTAGGCCCTCAAGATCAAAATTTGAGATTCATCCATTTAATTGGGATACCTTCAGGATTATTCTCCAGACTTCATCAAGACTTCCTTTTCAAAGTAAAAATAAACTCTCACAAGTGTGTCTTGAAATTACACTGGGTCATTAGTTCAACCTGCTATTCTTGTTCGGTGCCTACCATTCCCACCTACCATTTCCACCTACCGTTCCCACCTACTATTCTTACCAAAAATTCTCAACTACCATTCTTAACTACCTACCTATCATTCTTCATCTCTCTACTATAAATAGGAGGGCCGGGTTCATCAAAAAATCATCCGAAAAAAGAAAAAAAAATACACTGAATCATGAAATGAAGAGTTGCTTCTTTCAGATTTTCAAATCCTCCTTTTGATGGCCATTTCTCACTATGACCTCATCATTCTCAACACCTAGCAACTGATATTGCTTCATAATCGGTTTGAGATCAACCCTCTCATGGTTCGGTCGAAACCTTCTTTACAACATCATTGTAGTTTTGAGATCCAAACAAACTTTGTTTCTCCACTTAACGACTACATTTGCCCATAAAATTTCTCATAACATAGCCTGTATCATTGTTCCTTGTAGTCTCAGATCTACCTAATCAGGAGATCTAAGGCCAACTGAATCTCTCGTACCCTAGCTCAAGGAGCTTCCTAACTGCTTTGGGAACTCCATAGTCCTTTTCAAGTTGTTTGGTCTTACAGCAAAGGTACAGGTTCGGAACAAACAGCAACTTGTTTGGTTTCCAGACCAGAATCACAAGTTGGCTCCATCTTTCATTTTTCTGTGCTTTTCCAACAAGTGGCAGTAGGTGAAGAGGGTAAAAAAGTGTTGGGGTATCCTACAAATTGTTTTCCATCAACACTTAAAACAACCTCCAAGGCGCCAGCTCATCAGAATTCAGCCTTTGGTGTCGGTAAATGGTCACCAAAGCCTTGTTCCATGTCCCCACTACTATGGAACCCAAAGGTCATCGTTGCTGGTACCTCAAAACTCATTTTCTGAAATTACTCCAACTTAAAATCAGCTTGAAGAATTTCAGAAGGTACTCTTCTAAAATTACTACAACATAACGTCCGTCGGCATGGTCCCACTACATAGGCACATTCAATTACTTGCTGCCGGACCTCATTCAGCATACAGTCAGTCCCATATTCAAAGGTGTACTTCCCATAAGCATCTACACCAGAAGGGTCCTAGCATACAGGACCAGCACCATGGTGGTATAAGTTTTGCTCATTTGCTTTGCTTCATCTCCATCTTCTTCATTGCCACCACCAACATACCCAGAATACATAAGCTTCTGAAATTACCTCAATTTAACTTAAGTGATACAATTACGCAGGCGCATTCAACCACTTTCCCACCTGTCCTCGTTGTAATCCAAAGCATGATCTTCTGAAATAACTTCACCAGAAGTTCTTAAGAACACGAGGCTAGCTCCATGACCCTGCATGCTGTATCCAGCCACCATTCTCTCATCTTCCCCATCTTCAACATCTTGTGATCGCCGCCAATGATCCAAAATACTCTTTTGAAAGTACTTCAACTTAACCTCTGCTAAGAAGGCTTCATCACGCAAGTACGTTCAAATACTTGCAGACCCTTTTCCGGTCTCATCAAAGCCTTTCATATGGGTGGGTCTACTCTTCGGAAATTATCTCATCCTTCTGAAAGCTCCACCACCTTGAACAGCTCCACCACCTTCAACAGCTCCACTACCTTCAACTACTTCACTTAAAGAGTCAAGTACCAAAAATCCATTTTTTTGAAACTCATTCCCACACCACACTCCGAGACTGTGTGCGTGAACGAGTCTCGAGGGGGCATTTGTAGAAAGGGAAAATTCCTGACCTATCACAAGCTGACACGTCACATTATCAAGTCCACAAAATACAGCCAATTACAGAGCACCATGTATTGTTGCTAGGTTTTGCTATCACTATTTAGAAGCCAATAGAAATTTGCCAAGTGTCATGCAAGAACCAATCACGCATCAGCGCACGTGTAAGCGATGACTCAAGCAACCTCGCACGTATAAGCGATGACTCAAGCAGTCCAGCACGTGTAAGCAATGACACAAGCGAACCAATCAGGCTGTGACATGTGTCACCAATCAAGTTCAGCCACGTGTCGCTCACCTACCCCAAAACTCCTATAAATAGAAGCCTTCTTGAGACATTTAGGAGGACCAGAATTCAGAAGTGAAAAAGCTCTGCGAAGATCAAGCCTCAAAAGCCTTCAAGAACTTCAACCCCAAAATCGAAGAACATTCGAAGCAGAATCATCCAGATCATCTGCCTAGATCCTAAAGTTCACGGGAATCAAACCAAAAGTGTCCGAAAACATTAACAAATCACAAATCATTGAAGCTCAACGGATTCAAGCCTCTAAAGCTCCGAAGAACTTCCATCACAAACCTTCGAAGACAAAGAACGCACGAAGAACACGAAGAACGCGAAGAACAAAGGATTTCTAAACAAGCTCATAGCCAGAGATTCATTGTAATTCCGTTTCAGTAATCATCGATCCATCCCTCAACCAAATTGAAGGATATTTTGTGTTCAAGTCAAATCCACATTACCATAAATCTAATCAATAAGTTTTGCAAGGAAATCGAATCAGAGGATCACTCTTTTGTAATTCCAGAGAATTGTATCACACAATCATCAATATAAATTCGCATTTGTGAAACTATTTTACTTGTTTGATTTATTTCAAACTAGAAATTTAGTCGCTTACAATGGTATTTAGCATGCCCAAGAAATTGACCTTACAGCTAGCATGTTTTAAAAACCTTTCAAACTGATATTTACTGATACTTGTTACTTTACAGCTAGCATGCTTTGACTTTTGTTACCAAATGAATTGAATTTAATAGTTTAAGGGAAATTAAATCTAATACTTTTATTACCAAATGAATTGGAAATTGTAATTGGCCTGGGCAGTGTGCTAGTCAAAATTCACTGCCTAGACTTTTGCATTGCATTAAGGGATTTTTTTTTTTTTTTGAGAAGAAGTTTAAGGGAATTGATAAAAAAAAGTTTTATAATTGTATTAAAAATACTAACTTTTTCTTTTCTTTGTTTTTTTTTTTTTGAAATTTTGAATTATATATATATGGACCTATAGTTGAGTTTTAAAAACGCAGCTATAGGTCCATATTTAAAAATAATATTTTTTTTTAAAGGAGGACTTATAGCCGCATTTTTAAAAACGTAGCTATAGGTAATCTATAGCCGCGTTTTTTAAATGTGGCTATAGGTCCTTTAAAAAAATAATATTTGGATGGACTTATAGCCACATTTTTAAAAATGCGACTATAGGTTCTCCTTTAAAATAAAAATTATATATACATTTTTTTTTTTTCGGTTGGACCTATAGCCCCGTTTTTTAAACGCGGCTATAGGTCCTCCTTTAAAAAAATAAAATAAAATTTATTCAACTAGATCTACGTTTTTTAAACGCAACTATAGGCTCTATCCAAAAAAACATGGCTATAGGTCAGCTATAGATGCATTTTTTGTAAATGCGACTATAGCCCGTGTTTTTTGTAGTGAGCACTAATTCAAGTCCAATACCACTCATTTCTAAATCCTACAGCAAACCCATGATCACAAAAACCCACCATTACTGCCATCGACCCACCACCGTCGATCCATCTATCCACAAACAAAAGTAGCACACTGAGCTTGTGTTGTGGTTTTTTGTGTGCTAAACCACAACAAAAAAGATTTATGTTTGCGACGGCCAGAGTTTGTCGCAACAACACAAAAAGCCATCGCAAATTAGTCTTGCCAAGGGCAAAAGGCCGTCAGAAAAAGCCTTGTTAGTAATACTATATTACCAACGAGGCCATCGCTAACACTCATGTTCGACAGCACAACTCCGTTGTAAGTACTAGATAATTTTCGTTGTAGATTCAACTTCATACAAGGAAGCTGGATGACCAAATACATTTTGCAACGACCTAAGGCCGTTGTTAATGCATAGTTTCGATGAACAAATGCCGTTGTAGTTACTTCGTTTGTCATCAACAATACAACTTCATACGAGGAAGTCGGACGACCAAATAATTTTTGCAACAAACTAAGGCCGTTGTTAATACTTTTTTTGGATGAATAAAAGCTATCATGATTACTTGGTTTGTTGTCGAAAATAGCTTTTGTGATGAACCATAGTCATCATTAATGTAGTTTTCCAGCGACTTAAAACCGTCGTAAAATACTTGGTTTGTCATCAACAATACATTATCAATGTGACCATTTACTTTTTTCAATGAACTTTGACCATTATTGAAAACTATTTACCATGTCACTAATACATTATTTACAACAAAATAACTCTGTTGGTAATAAAAGAGAGATTATTTCCAATACTTTAATTGCAAGGAAACATAAATCTCCCAAAAGTTTCTCCATTCAAATAACTAGCACAAATCCATTATTGTAGTGCATAATGCAATAAAAACAAAAATATTAAAACATCTACAAAATAGCATCAGATTTCATTAGTACATGAAAGCTATAATATCTTTCACTAAACTTGAAAACATAAATATTAGAAGACTAATCATTATATGAGTCATTGTCCTTCTTTTGAGAGTTTCCTCCTCAGAGTCATCTTCTCTATTTTCGTCCACATTTTGATCACCACCTCTAGCATTGATCTGCAATATTTTGATTAAACTAAATAAGTATACAAAAAAATTATTACTATGTAAATTATATTTACAATACATAATAAAGATATAACTAAAACGTACTAATTTAACATTAACAACAATCCCCACGATGAATGACAATAGTATTATCAACATCAAAGAATACATAATCCTTACTATTGACAATAGTATCATCAATTAAAAAAAAATCCTTACTACTAACAAGAACCTTGTAGTTCTCTTGTGAATGAGAACTCCAAAGAATAAATTTGCCACCAATAATTACATTAATTAGTAACATTAATAACATTTTCATAACAAACACTACAAATCATGTACCTTGCATGGATAGGTAAAGAGATACTAATTTCAATAACATATTTTTAATCTAAATTTAGCGATCCAAATAATTGAAATCTATGATGAGCAACTTTACAACTTATTTCGACAACCTCAAGAAAATAGCAAAAAATTTTAATGTTGATTATACTAAAATATATATATACACCTGTGTAGTAAGTTCTTGCATAGAATTAAGGCCCATCGATTTCAAAACATTTGCTATAATAAGAGGCATTTCCTCTTTCAATTGACTAATTATTCCCTCAAATTCCATTTTCTCAATAGACCTTTAATCCTCTATTTCTTTCAAACGAAGCTCAAAATCCTCCTTTTCTTTTAAGCAATCCCCTTGACATCACTTACTACACTGGCTAGATGAACTTGGGCCATATGCATCTCTAGGCTTGACATCAGCACCCATGCCAAGCACACGACCACGAGTAGGAGGTCTAGTCATTTCAAAGAATATTTTCGGACTTAAGAATCTAATAAAATGAAAGAAACACATAACATGTAAAATATAAAATATAAGTGAAATATAAGCACTAAAAAATAAATGATTAAAATAACCAAAAAATAGGGGAAAAAGACCTTCTGTCATGTATCTCACACTTGTAGCTATGGCATGGATAAACACCCTTAGCCTTTCCTTAACCTCTTTTCTTCTGTACAATAGATCCTGCCAACAATGGAATAAGTAAAAATAAATAAATAAGCTTTAGGCATACCATTGGTATATTAGTAGATAAATTTTAGGGAAATATTAAGTATTACATTTGCTACCCCCATTAATCACACTATTAGAAGAAACAAGTGCTTCATTAGTTGGAGACTCGAATGATGAAGGTGAAACTTGTGATTGACTAACATTATCATCCTTATCTCTTGCTTGTTCTATAGCTCGCTTCTTACCTTTCTTTGTCATTCATTTGTAATATAGTTAAAAAGAAAGCCACCACTTTTATAAGTTGTAATTATTTAGTCAACAAAAATAAAACTAAAATTAAGGACCATATTAAAAAGATCAATATAAAGATTAAAATAATTTATTCTCATTGATAATATAAAAAATAATAATAATAACAATTATTTTCATACTACATATGCTATCAAATCAAACAATCTAGAGGATATGATACTTTTATATATAATAATAATAATAATAATAATTATTATTATTATTATTATTATTATTATTATTATTATTGTTGTTGTTATTGTTGTTATTGTTGTTGTGATACCTAGAAAACATTATAGTCTATTGGTTTCTCCAATGAAAGTAAGAGTCCCAATGTAAAGAATTATAGACCCTATCAAAGGAGGAAAAAAAAAAACATTCATGTAAAATTCAATAGGATAATGTCGATTAAATCATATTAAGGTGGCCCCACATCAATAGTTCTTTATTTCTTTTGCCTCTAGTTTTGCCCTTCTACTGGCCCCACATCACTGCTCGTCTAGTTTTCAGTTTAACTCTTTTTTCTTTTTCGAAAATAATAGGAATAGGACAGCCATGGACACAACTACAAATACCTTAAAATTTACAAGCACAAATAATAGGAATAGGACAGCCGTGAATAGTCATTTGCTTCACTCTGTAACCCCTTTTGACTAAAAAAAATCACAAAACGAGAGAGAGAGAGAGAGAGAGTACCTTGCTGGCGGCGAGTAGAGGAGATGGTCAGTGGTGGATTGCTAGAAGGTCTATGAGAAATAAAGAATGACAGAAAACCCTTTCTTTCTTTTTCTGTTTTTTGCTAAACAAAACCCTTTCTTTCTTAGAATCAAATGAGAGCAAACATGATAGTGAGTTAGAGACCTAGAGGCTAGAATGACAATCGGCGCTTTTGTTTCTCTTTATTGTTATTATTAATTTTTTTTTTTTTTTTCAACTAATGAGTTATTGTAACAAATATTATATCTTTTGTGGCAAACAATTTTGTTATAATAAGATATCCATTATAACAACTGTGTAAAGCTAGCTCAAACTCAGCTATTATGACAACAATTGTGCTTTGTCACAATAAATCCTTTTTTTTTTTTTTGAAAGACCACTAGAATTAGGAAAAATTGAACTCTTCCTCCATAACTTAAAAAAAATACAAATTTTAAAATATTTAGTACAAATTTTTCTTAGTTTTTAGTTTTTTAATGGGTTGTGGAGAAACTTGTTGTTACAAGTATTTTGGTGCTTGATAAACTTTGTATTGTTATTTAATATTTTTCAGTAATGTATGTACTAATCATTATTGAATTTTGGTAAAGAAGATTTTATAAAAAAGCATGAAAGTCTAGAAAACCCTAAAACACAAAAGAATACCTAAAACCCACTCAAAATCTCCATACTCAACCTAATGTTATCCTATCGAGTGGTCACAGACCACCTTCGATGGTTGATCATGTTTGACCGAGTTTTACAAATTTTGACTACTCATTTCATGCAATTCAACTGTCTGATTGCTGTCATATTTCACCAACACCAATAGCTCACAACATTCTTCCAATCCAACGGTCGAATTTTGGATTTGAGTCTAGAGCATTATGGACATGTGTCATTGTACCAAAATGCTAGGAATTTTTGGTTGGTCACATTCTCCCAATCCAACTGTTAGATTGAGCTCAAAATTCATCAAAACCAATCTTTTATCCCACTCTTTCAATCAAATGGTCAAATTTTAAATCTGATTTTTTTTTTTTTTTTCATAAGATGGACACATGTTGTTGTATCCACCTATCATGACACTTCAATCACTAAAAATATTCAATACTCTTCCAAGAGAGTTATACAATATATAAACATTAGTAAGAATCGAGAAAATGACCTACAAAATACAACCCAAAACCTACAAAATGACCTTAATGGATTTGCATGTGACTTTTGACTATTTTGTTTTGCCATTTTAAAACTTGAAACTGATAAAGCATGAAAATTGAGAAAACCTTAAAACATTGACCAATACCCAAAACCCACTTAAAACCTCACTGATCAACCAAATTTGATCAAGTTAAATGGTCTTGGAACCAACTTTGAAGTTTGACCAAAGATTGACCAAGTTTGATTGACTTTGACAAAGTTTCGCAAGATTTGACTACTCTATTTTCACAATTTGACAGTGTGATTGTTGTCGGGGGCAAAAAAGTTTTTCCTTCCGACAAATAAGATTTGTGTTGGGTTAGAGGCCTAAACCGAAACTCAATGATGGGCTCAAGACACAAGACATGGCCCAAAGGCTATCGGTAAAGATCCGAAGAATTCACTTTATTTTATACCTTAGGCTTAGGTTGAGACTAACAAGAATGACTTATAAACAATTCCTATAGCAGACACGTTAGCATGATTAAAAAGCATACTATAAGAAATAGCCCAGAAATAAAATGTTTTTGCAAAAAAGTAGCCTAGCGGTAAAATGTCCCAGTGGTAAAGTAAGACAAAACAGAATAAACCTTTAACTGTTAGCTATTTCACAGATTAAGTATCCACATTTTCAAACTCATTATCCATTGGCTCTAGAGAAGAGTCTTCTAACACAACAATATGAGGAAAAAAAATTTATAGTGATAGTTACATCATAACCTTCAATAGTAAATGAGTAAATGAATATTATGGGCTCCATTATAACAAATAATGAGGAAAACTCAGTGTGAGATGAAGGGAGAGAGAGAGATTCCAACTAGTGTAGCAAGATCATTGTGGTGTCAGGGCATGCTCATGGATATAGTATATGTAGTGAGTAGAGAGAGTCATTTATAAGTAGTATGAATAATGAGTGAGAGTGTATGGTAAAGCTACTTGGACTTTCTGTTGGGGACAGATAAGTGTTTATGACTAAAGGTATGAGGAGTGTTTGTGGGCTAGAAGCTAGAAACTAAGAACTCAGAACCTTGCCAGAGCTTAAAGAGAGTTTAGATAGAGAAGTTAAGGAAGAACTCTTTCTATCAGTGTATCTCTTAATGTGTATTGGTCCCTCTAAAGGATTAGTAGAGATTTCCATTTATAGTTGAGTTTGAAGGGGGTAATTAGCTAATAATCTTTTCTAAATCTTTCTCAATCTTCAGAAAATCCTTAGAAAATCGTTCCTAGGATTTTTTCCAAGAGTGGTAAGCTCAGCTTTTTGAATGTTCTTGCTGTTTTGGGTAATAAAAATAGGGGACTCTAGCCTAGCATTAAATGCTGATTGGCCTTAGCTGATGGGATTAAAGCATGTATTAGGCTAATAATCTTGGTTTTGCTACTGCTAGAATTAGAGCTCCCTAGGGCAGATTGTATCACCCCAAGCTAGGTGTCAATCTTGAAGCCTTATGCTGGGAACTCTACTGGGATCCCTTTAGTGCCCTCCAAACCACATTTTCCTAAGTTTCCCCATTTGGGTTCATGTGCTTGGTCCATGAACCAAAAAGTACACATTTTTGGCATGATAATGAACTGATTTCAAGTTGTTCCAGAAGCTTTCATGGTCTAGTTATGGCTGCCCTTGGCCCTTGACCAAATGGGTTGGAGAAGGAAGGAGATATAGTTGGCTACAGCTTCCTATCTTTTTGTCATGTCACCTCAGCTTTATGTCACATGAGAAATGATGGAATTCAGATTGGCAAGGAAGGGTTTAATCCCTGCTAGACACGTGTCCCTCTTCTGATCTGATTGGACAAGCTGAAACTGATGGTGATGGGCTCCAGCTATCAAGTTGTGCTGAAGTTTGACTGAACAGTTCATGTGAGCTTCAGCTGCTAGGATTTGTATATGAGCTGGGTTGGCTCAGCTAGGCTTTGAGCTTCCTTGGGCTTAGTCATCCCTACAAAAATGAATGGTTTTGCCATGGGTAATATACATGGGCTTTTGTAGTTAGTTGATTATGGAAAAATAAGCATAGTTCCCATAAATTTTGTAAAAGAAATATTTTTGAGAGATGAGTAATTTATTTTTCCCATGAGTTAGGGACTTTAGTATATATTTTGCCGAGAAATAGTTTTGGGCTTTAAGCATAATGTAATTGTTTTTGCCAAAATAGTATTTTGGGCTTTCATAGATAATTGCCAAAATAGATTTGGGCTTTGTAAGGTAGTGCCAAAATAATATTTGGGCTTTATAAAATAGGTGTCAAATTAGTATTTGGACTTTGTAAAATAGGTGCCAAACTAGTACTTGGACTTTGTAAAATAGGTGTCAAATTAGCTTTTGGGCTTTGTAAGATTTTGTAAAAACATTGTCGTGTAGCAATGGGCTTTAAGAAATGCCGTATAGCAACAGGCTTTAGGTGCCGTGTAGCAATGAGCTTTAGAGGTACGGTGTAGCAACGGGCTTTAGAGGTGTCGTGTAACAACGGCCTTTTAATAGGTGCCGTGTAGCAACGGGCTTTAGAGGTGTTATGTAGTAACAGGTTTTTAAAGGTGTCGTATAGCAACGAGTTTTAGAGGTGCCGTGTAGCAACGGGCTTTTAAATGTGCCGTGTAGCAACGAGCTTTTAATAGGGTTTTGTTGGGCCTATTTGGATTTTTCCACAAGGTAAATGTTTTTGGGCTTTTTTTTGTAGAGATAGTATAATTTTGTGGCCCAATTTTGGTAGTAATATGATGGGTATTTTTGTGAAAACCCAAGTTGGATAATATGTGGGTAATATGTGTGAGAGGGCCCAAGATAATTTATGGGGCTTATATAGGGAATATTTGTGTGAGCCCAAGTTGGGTAATAATGTGGGAAATATTTGTAAGAGCCTTATAACATGGAGCATAATTGAGTAATAGGTGAGAAATATTTATGTGGGCTCAAAATAGTTTACGGGCTTATGTGGGCATTTTTGTGAGTGGGCTAATGAAATTAAGGCCCGAAAATTTGTACTTTAACAATTATCATTGTACTTTACAAACACAAATATTTAACCGCACTCTGCCAATCCAATAGTCAAATTTTGGATCTCAGTTTGTTGCATGATGGTCATGTGTCATTATACCCACCCACTAAGAAACTTTGGTTAACTCTGTTCACACAATCCGACCATTTAATTAAGCTCAAATTCGCCAAAACCAATAACTTACCCCACTCTTTCAATATAATGGTCAAATCCAGTGGTCTTAGAACCAACTTTGAATTTTGACCAAGATTGACCAAGTTTAATTGACTTTGACAAAATTTCGCAAGATTTGGCTACTCTATTCTCACAATCTGACTGTCTGATTATCACTGTAATTTACAAATATAAATATTTCACCACATTCTACCAATCCAACGGTCAGATTTTGGATCTCCATGTGGTTTCATGATGGACACATATTGTTGTACTCACCCACTTGGAAACTTTGACTAACCTCGTTGACATAATCCGACCATTCAAAATTGCTAAAATACGCCATCAAAGCTAGGAAATTACCAAAATGCCCATAAACTTCTAAAAAAATTACCAATGTCGATGGAGTAGGTCCATTGCAAATATTATTTATTGGGAGGGATCCAATTCCATTACTAATACATTTTTTCTTTTAAAGTAAATTAATTATTTATGACGATCAGCATGTTTGTCGTAAATACAAACTCAATTAGAAAAAATATAAATATTAATTGCGATGGATAAATGTCGTCACAAATGTGAAAAGTAAGGTGGGAATTTTCCCTCCAAAATATTTTACCATTTTCAATGGCTTCATGTCTGTCGCTGATACACTTTTTTTTTTATTTACGATGGAATAATATTTGTCGCAAATAATAACACCATAAAAAATATATATTTTGTATTTTCGATGCACAAAAGCTGTCACAAGTGTTAATAGTGCCGATGGTGTTTTTTTTGTTGTCGTAAATGATACCCTCTTTTATATTTACGATGGAAGATTGTTTGTCGCAAATACTAACACCATAAAAAATATATGTTTTGTATTTTTGACGTACCAAAGCTGTTTCAAGTGTTAATTGTTTCGAAGGTTTTTCTTCAATCGTCATAATTAATACGTTACTAGCGACGAACATTTTTATGCTGTCGTAAAAAGTAAGGTGGGAACACTTCTCTCCAAAAAAAAATCACATTTTCGACAAAAATAATAGGCATTTTCGACAAACTCATTTTGCCGTCACAAATGTGTTAATAGTTGATGAGTAATTGTCGATAGAAGAGATTTGCCATCGAAAAAGCTAGTTTTTACGACAGCTTTTTGTAGTCATCAAAAAGGTTTCATCACAAATAACAATTTTTTTTTTTTTGTAGTGAAAATCTAAAATAACATGTTGGATGTTTTAGCACACCCAATATTATTGCTATAAAAAGGGGATTTAGGCATTTAGCCGCAAACGTAGATGAAAAATTATGCCGATTGAAATGGCACATGAATTGCCAACAGATTTTTAGCGACCAAAAAATAAATTAGTAGTGTTTTAGGAATCTCAATGTTTCAAGCTACAACACTGGTGGTGATGCCGCCATGGTAGGTAATGCCTTTACATGGTAGATGTTTTATTATGATTTGATTTGCCATCGGCTATTCTTCATTCCGACCCCTTTTTGTCTGGATACATCATACACTTGAACTCATCTTCTTCTTTTCTTTTTCTTTTTCTTTTTTTATTTATTTATTTTTTTTATTTTTTGTGGCTAGATAATTGAACTCATCTATTTTGAGCCAAGAAAAAAAGGGGGAGTAATGAGCCATAGTTTTCCATTTGTGCAAATAATGGGAACGCATAATCAATGTTCTACTTTCCGTACGTTAAATATTATGATAATACTATTCTCCTAGACATATAATGCTAGAAGCAATCATTCTTATCACGAAAAAAGTAGATAGTGACCCTTTAACAAACAATCTAATTCAAAATTAAGTATTGGGGACCCAAAAAAAAAAAAAAAAATTCCAAAACTAATTAGCTTGAAACATCTAGTTATGTCCACCATGTGCTATGAAAGTGAGACGTTCAATCACAAGCTTTGGATAATCTTGAATAACGTTTGGCATAAACCTTCGAGCAAACTTTACCTAGCAAGTTGGGAAGTATTAAAAGTTTGAAGTATTTATCCTTTTTTCAATAGAGTTTTAATATCCGCTCTTGATGATTACTCTTTATCATCGCACAATGACACTAAATGGTTTTTGATGGCAATAGGGATCAAACTCTTGATTCTTTATTCAACGACCAGAAGCTTTACTAGTTGAAAAAGGCTTCCCTGGCTAAAACTATTCATGAAATAAAGCTGACTCAACCAAAAGACCTGTGTTTGACATTGTACCACGTTTTTAGCTTTACACTACTTAGAAAATCACAACAATTAAATTTAGCAAATAAAAGGGAATCATGGTGCTTTTAGTTTTTGAAAATTATTAGTTTGCATTGTTCTATTCAAGTAAGATTTACACTATAGACTAAAAATAAATGTATAAAATATTGTATACTTTTAACATTTTTGTACAATATTGTCTGCATTTGTTTAGTACATAATGTAAATTTTACATGAATAATGCAATGTAAAACAATAATTGTCCTTAAAATCTCTACTTTTTTTTTCTCTCCTCCATTTGTTTGCCTTTCAGTTTCAAATCATGGATTTTGCCATAAATGAACCCAAAATTTGCTTCTATATTTTTTAAAGCTTGAAAGGGATTGCAGTGACTTGTTTCTTAACTTGGCTAATTAAATTTACGCACCTAAGACCTAACCTACATAATCATTAATGTGTCATGAAATTAGAACGATAGATAGACGTTACATCGCTACCCCGAGTCAAATACGGTTGGCATTAGAAAAATGCCGTAAGATATACATCAAACACTTGGATTTGGTGAAGTCTTGTATAGTTAGCAAGAGCTTGCTAACTATTACACCGATCGTGACAGTGCCAAGATGGAAAAAAAAATTCCAAATGGAACTTGTAGACAACTCATTAATAGCCAAATTTGAAGGTCAATGTGATAGATCCACTTTACCTTTTTGGCACATGAAGTATCCTGCATGTCTCTATTAGCTAATAAAAGGTTTATGTAGACGTGTAGTTGATATCTTTTTAGAGATCACAATGCATGTTTAGCGACTAATAGCCGCCCTCGTATTCTTGAAGCTAACATATTATGATATTTAAGACCCTCTATGATAAGTTTTATATAATGGAAAATAAGATAGATTTAAATTCTAAGCTTGAATTAAATCCATAGAAACTAAGATTTCAAAAACTATGAAATTTCTTTATATCCAAACATCTGCTGCGCATACCGAGCATCCGCATAAGCTGGTTTGTTCCTCCCTTGCTACGTGAACTTCTTCTTTACTGTGTTAAGCATTATTTCGTTTTTGCATTAGTGAAGAATTGCTTTGTTGCTTCATGGATTATTTGTTTTACAATTTTTTTATAAGAATTTTTTTTTATTAATTTCCAAAGCCAAACACAGTCACAAATATATACAGTAATATTATCCCTCCTGACCTGATGGGACAATGGCTCTAGGAAATTTTTTGAGAGTTGTCGATAAAAAACTTAAATTATACAAAATTTAATAAAAATAGAACTTCATATATTAACGGAAAAAAAACACACACACACAAACACATAAAGTCTTACAATTTTCTTTTATGAATTTTTTTATTTTGAAATTGTTACATGATAGTCTCATTATCAACTTTATAAGCTACATTTCTTTCAAAATTATAGTTAAATAAAATTTGTTTTGGACTTTTTCTTTTTGTTTGTAAGGACCTAATATATTATTAAAGTAACCAAAGTTTGGCTACAAATTAAACAAATTAATATTGCTACATATTTTGAAAATATAGCCGTTTGAATTGCATGTTCTCTATGTTCAAGGAACACATGTCAAATTTCATGCTAATCAGATGTTATTTACTATTCAATTCATAAACTTATTTTATATATATAATTTTAGACTACAAAAACTCAAAATTTAAACATTTGATTGATGACATAGTTATTAATCTTTGATCTTCTTGAAATTTTGTAAGTATAGAGGATATAAGAAGAAAATGTAATTAAATAGTAGATCTGACAAAATTCATATCCAATAAAAAAATATTAAATGGAGTTGTAGCCTTAATCTACAACCAAGTTCATTGCCAAAGTTTATCCAGAGTTTAATTTTGTAGGGCTTAAAAAAAATTTAGAGTGGTCACAAAGCTTTTTTTAAGATAAAAAATTCATAAATTTTTTAAGTTTATACATAATAATTTTTTTTCCAGACCAGAGTGATCTTGTGACCATCCTAAACTCTACGCGGAGCCGCCCTAGGGACAAGTCATGCAATCATAGATTACCAGAAAATTAAGTAGTAGCCACAAACAGAATTAGAAAACTCCTACTTGCAGTAAGGCAATGGGCTGCCTGGGCCATATGTTTACTTCATGTAGGCTTGTGAAGCTATCCCCGTACGTTGAATATAGAGAATAATTAATGACCTTCCACAAATTTCACCAAGTCTTTCAAGCTTGACAAGTTTGATTTGGATCGAAGCCTGACGGATTTGAATTGAAAGAAAAGCCAAATCCTCTTAAACGCTTAATTAATAAACAATTCACAATAATAGATAAAAAAAGTCAAGCCATAGGCCCATAAACGCGTGGCTAGTAGCCAACTTGAAAAATATTGCTGGCAAAATTCCAACCCAAACTCTTTGATTGGCGCTTGACCCACAGGCATGGTCCAAGCTTATTAGCAACTAATTGTTACGCTGGAAGATGCCTACTAAGCCTTAGACATTCATTGACTGCAGTATGCATGTGAGAGACTTGACAACCAGTACCAAAGCAACATTATGGTTATGTACTCAAAAGTTTTGAGATTTTAGAGTTTGCCAACTTAATTTTTCTTACAAGTGTTATTAAGATTTAAGGGTGCACAACTCTGTGAAAGAAAGAAATTGCATCTTCTTTCTTTCATTGGGATTTTATGAACTTATCAAAATAGTAGTATATGTAAATGCTCTATTTACTTAAAGCTTTACCAAATTAATTATCCATTTTTTACAAACTAAGTGATATGAAGTATTGCATTTTTCATAAGCCTTATAATTCAACTAGTATTTCTTGGTGTTTTCAACAAAAGCATTGCGGGTTTGAATCCCTCCTCTTCTATTATAACTATTAAATAATAATAATAATAATAATAAATGCCTTTAATTTTGGGTGGAACTTAACAATTTATTTACTTTTTAAAAAAAATTAGATATAATTATACCTTTAAATAAACAAGTCAATCCAATCTAACATTTAACATAAATCATTGATAATCTATATATATATATATATATATATATGCACACATGAAGTATGCAAGATAGAGGTGTGTGATATATGTGACATGATAAGATCTTTTCATTAGTTTAAATATTCATAATAACAACACATTGCATTATTGTTCTTCAAAAAAATAATAATAATAATAATGCAATGCATTATTGTCATCCAATAACTATCTACGGGTAACATAGCATAGTGCACCATGGGTCATTTGTTGACCGCATTGGCACATTATATACCATCATTGTTTAACCATATTAATAAATTGTAATTCTTCTATATCTACCACCTTATCTCTCTTAAATGTAGGAAACAGCATTGGGTAAGCTACTAACCGTGAACTATAATTGCTTTCCATTTGGAAATACTATTAAATTCAAATTATTGAAGTGAAGTGAGAAGAATTAGCTGAACCAAACCAAAAATGATAAACAAACTAAATGAAGTTAATTAATCCAATAATTAGGAATGGAAAGTCTTTCTTTGCTTTCACAGTTTCACATGCCATGCCTAATGTGTGATCGGTGTTTTATTTGTAATAAAGATTGATACCAAATATGCACGCAAATCAGTTCGTTGGGAGTTGAGTGATGGAAATGGGTCTTAAGCAATTTCACATGTCCAACTCACATTGAGTCACACATATTGTTCTTATAAGTGTTGCCCATTTGAATTCTCATATATCAAAGCCTTACAAGTAACAAAGTTACAAACCCTCTCATAGTTCCATCTCTCTCTCTCTCTCTCTCTCTCTCTCTCTCTCTCTCTTCTTTCTCTATTCTCTCTTTTCTCTCTCTCTCATTCATTCTCATGGAGCTTCTCATTTTACTCTATGCTCTCCCTATCTTCTATTTCTTGTTCGTGATATGGAAGGGGGTTGATGCCAGAAGAGACCAAGAATGTTACATTCTAGACTACCAATTGTATAAGCCCACCGATGACAGAATGCTAGACACTGAGTTCTGTGGGGAACTCATCAAGAGGACCAAGAATCTTGGTCTACTTGAGTACAAGTTTCTCCTAAAAGCCATTGTGAGCTCAGGCATTGGTGAGCAAACCTATGCACCAAGAATCATATTTGATGGCAGGGAAGACAATCCCACAATTCTTGATGGGATTGCAGAGATGGAAGAGTTTTTTTACGACTGTATTGGAAAGCTCTTAGCCAGGAAATCCATTTCTCCCTCAGAAATTGATGTGCTTGTGGTTAACGTGTCCATGCTCTCTTCAGTTCCTTCTTTAGCAGCTAGGATTATCAACCATTACAAAATGAGAGATGACATCAAAGTTTATAATCTCAGTGGGATGGGTTGTAGTGCTAGCCTTATCTCAGTTGACATAGTCAGAAACATCTTTAAGTCCAACAAGAACTTGTATGCTCTTGTTGTCACTTCTGAGTCTTTGAGTCCAAATTGGTATTCAGGTAATGATAGATCAATGATCCTTGCAAATTGTTTGTTTCGGTCTGGTGGGTGTGCAATCCTTTTGACTAACAAAAGGGCCTTGAAACACAAAGCCATGTTGAAATTAAATTGTCTAGTTAGGACTCACCATGGGGCTAGAGATGAGTCATATGGTTGTTGCATACAAAAAGAAGATGAGCAAGGGAGGTTAGGTTTTCACCTAAGCAAGAATCTCCCTAAATCTGCAACAAGGGCTTTTGTTGATAATCTAAGAGAGATGTCACCTAAGATTTTACCATTGAGTGAATTGCTTAGGTTTTTGATTGTGTCCCTTGTCCGAAAAATGAGTCAAACCTCTAGTAAAGTTGGTGGGGCAACAAAACCTGTAATCAACTTTAAGACAGGTGTTGATCATTTTTGTCTCCACACTGGTGGAAAGGCTGTCATAGATGGCATTGGATTGAGCTTGGAGCTTAGTGAATATGATCTAGAACCAGCAAGGATGACACTGCACCGTTTTGGCAACACATCAGCCAGTAGCCTTTGGTATGTGTTGGGGTACATGGAAGCAAAGAAAAGGCTCAAAAGGGGTGATAGAGTATTGATGATAAGCTTTGGTGCTGGCTTTAAATGCAACAGCTGTGTGTGGGAGGTGATGAAGGATTTAGGTGATGCAAATGTGTGGAAGGACTGCATTGAAGGGTACCCACCAGTCTCTTTGGCCAACCCTTTCATGGAGAAGTATGGTTGGATCAACCAAGAGGATCCAAGCACCTTCAAAATCCCAGAGTAAAACAGGTTAAAACATTTTTAACTGTGCCCCTCAAAAGTGTCTTTCATACAGTATTTTCAATCATTTTTCTGTACACTATATTATAAGGGAGGTTCTTTTGGTTAAAACTATAAGAAGGTTCTTATTATTGTTGAAATCCTTTGGCGGATTTCATAACCACGCAATAAGCTGTTCTGTTTTTTCTTTTCTTTTTTCTTTTTTTCACGTTCAAGATTGATAACAGTACTGCTTTATTTGGGTTTGAAAGAATTAGATACAAGCAGCTTGCACTTCTTGTGAAATACAGGATTTGAATTCTTCATATTAGTTTTTGATTATTTACAACTTGTCTTATGGTCTCATGGATATGTATTACTATTTTTTTTTTCATACAACAGATTGCATGTATGTACAAGTCTATTGCTATCACATTTATCTCTCCCACAGTCCCACCACGCGGTTTCAAGTTTGATTGTAAATATCTAAAGTTGTTTGGAGAATTAATTGCATACACAGGACTCGGGGAAACTTTATTGGCCTTTTAACTTTGCATTGTTGGCACTTGCACATATAGATGAAAATTTTAAAATGCATGTGACAATTAAAATTCTGACCTGTCCAATGTCTATTATAATCATGGCTCATGAATCAGTGGTTAGATTATGAGACTTCAATCATGTTCCATCATAAATTACCTCTCTTTTTTTCCCTAATGAATTCCACTAATAAAGTGTCTCAAAGTTGATTAAATTAAAGAATTTAGATTTGAATAAAAAAATTTTAATTTAATAATTAAAAGTAATTATCATGAAACAAACATTATAAATTCAAATTCTATCATATCATTAAAAAAAAATATTTTTATCATATCTTTAAAGAAAAACACCCAAAATAACATTTTTTCACTAAACAAATAAAAGAAATGAGTGGATATTGTTGATAGGCATTACAATATGAATAATGTTAGAGATACAAATTTTTTTATAAAAAGTTTTACAAACTGTTGATGTGGTGACTGATTATTGGTATATAAAAAATGATGTTAATGGTAGTTCTAGATAAAAACTAATAAAAAGCTGATCACATCAACATTTTGTAAAATTATTGTAAAATAATTTATAACTGTATCATTACTCTTACTGTATTAGTCCCAAGTCTACTTCAAAAACACAAAATAAAATAAATTTTACTAACATCCCAGACAACTTATTAATTAGGCACACTCACACGTCCTTTAACATATTGTGCTTCACAAATGCTTGATTATGATTGGCATCCTAAAATAATAAAAAATTTCTAAAATTCCAGACAACTTATTAATTAGTCGTACTCACACGTCCTTAACTTACATATTATGTTTCACAAATGCTTGATTATAATTGGCATCCCAAAATAAAAAGTAAATGTACCAAAAAGAAAAAACCTTAATAGCGATTATAAATCATAATAATAGTGTTGAGTCAGAGCAGGAGGGTCCATCCCATGAAACCAACTTAATTTCATAATAAATATATACCATAAATTGGGTTTAAAGCCATACCCTACAATAACCTCTGGGCCAACAAGACCATGGGCTCCATTACTCCCTTGGACAGTTCAGAATTCAGATGCAACTGGCATTTTGCCCTAAAAATTCTGACCAAACAAAGAGGAATTTGCAAAATCACCGCTTCAACTTCAACACAACCAACACTACCATTTAATTTGACACAGCTTAAACAATTATTAGCCGTTGTTGTTGCAATGGTTACTGGCAGTAAAAGCTTTTTAAGCTGACCCCCCTGTCGAAATTCAAGGATATGTCATATGTCTTCAAGAATGTGTGTAACTTTTCTTTTTGGGCTTCAATTGAAGAGACCCTCTCAAAAAAACCGCATTCTCTTTTTTTACCCCCAAAAAAATTCTGGTTTTAAAAATATTTATTGCAACAAAAAAAAAACAAAAACATTAATGTCCTCAGTCCTCAATGTTATAATGAAGGCAACGACCCCTCCTAACCTTTCGGTTTGATATCATTTTAATCTATTAAACCAGAATTCATATGTCACATTTCATTATTCATCTATCTTTTGGGGATTTCTATTGTAAATTTGGAAAATATTAAGGTCATGAAAAGGAGGTTCACTTGCCCAACAAAGTATTTAAGTGTATGAATATGTTAGATAGACACTGTTATTCACAATATTTTCATAACTTATTGAGGTGTTAAGTTGTGATTAATGTGAAAAGAGTGTTTATTTAATGAGTTTAGCTTACCTTTAGTACTTTTTTAACTGAATGTGTCCTTTTGTTTTAAATACAAAATAGCAAGTGGTATTGGGTTTTAATCTCCACATTTTATTTAATTAGTGGGTGATGTGGTAGTTTCTCATTAAAATAAAAGGAGATTCCAGTTAAAAAAATACTAAAAGTAAGCCAAACTCTTATTTAATATATTGAAAGTAATATTACTCATTCATTTTCCATAACTGCGAGTATCACAAATTAAATTCATATTAGAATTCACCATTTTTGTGAGGAGGAACATTATATATGAAGTATTGAATAAATTTTTTGGTAGAAACATAAGTCTAGTATTGTTAAAACTTTTTCTTCTATCAATCACAACTTCTAAATGTAGAGGTTTAACAATTTAAGTATCAATCACAACTTCTAATGGCCTTTTTTGATTGAGGGAGGAGTAGAGTAGAGTAGAGTAGATTAGAGTAGAGTAAAGATGGTTGAAAATAGGCTAATTTTTGGTCAATTTTACTTTATTCTACTCTACTCTTCCTCTCTCCCCCTCAATCCAAACAGACCCTAATGCTATGTTTGGAAGTTTGGAAGAAGGGGAGAATAGAAGAGAGTACTGGAGAGGAGAGTAGAGGGGAATGGTTATCCTCTACCTTATTTGAATGTTTTTAAAATTAAGTAAGGGGGAGGGAAATAATGAGCCTTTTCAAAGTTTGTAATTTTGTTAATATGGTAGAGGTAAATTTGGTAACTCATTTGGTCAAGCATTTCTATACCCTACTCTCTCTTCAAATCTCTCCAATTTAGGGGAATTAAAAATGAGGGATTAGAAGTAGTTAGAACCCTTCCTCCCTTAAAAAACATTCAAATAAGGTAATTTAACTTACTATCTCTCCTCTATTTTATTCCCCCTCCATCTAAACAAGCTATAAATGTAGAGGTTTAACAGTTTAAGTGTATATGCACAAACGTAAACATTGGGGGGGGGGGGGGGGGAAGGATATGTCATCAAAACACTTGATCACCTAATTTTGTGTATATAATTGTAGCTTATACAACAAAAATACTTATAGCAATTAAAGAGCAGCTTAACTTCATATTGAACAAGATTAATAGCACCTTGTAACTAATCAATTGGTTGGTACTTCTTAACATTTTCAATAGAGATGTCCATCGTTCAAATCTTCCCCCACAATTAAGGAATTATCAACAACAACCCAAAAAAAAAAAAAAAACAAAGTGCAGCTAATTATGAGTCCTGACAAAAGTCCATAACAGAAAAGGAGTATAGAGTAGAGAGTAATGTATAGACAGATAAAAGGATAAAAAGGACACAGGGAAGGGTCATTTTCGAATTGAATTTGTTGCCAAATGAAAATCTTATTTGAAAACAAATAGCCATTACTTTTGCAACCTTTATGTCCAGGGTCCCCCTAACAAGAAGGACCACTGAAGAAAAAGGCTCTGTGATCTGTCTTCTTCAGTTCTTCTATTTTTTTTTTTTAATTAAATAGCTTTGATCTGTGAAAAAAGGGAAAGAAAAAACTTATATGATCAGTTGCGTATTTAATTGTGTATTACAAAAACCATCAGACAGCACCATAAATGTTCCAGTAAAGCTAGCCTCATTGGCCAACTTGTGGTTTCAACTTCAGCTTGATTTGGATGTCCTCCTCACCTGCTTTATTCGCCGAATATCTTGGCATGGAAAACCCTTCTAACTTCTAAGTTCTAACCTTAGTAGACAGAAAAACAACAGCGTCAGAGGGATGCATGTGTTCTAACACCAAGTATAGTCCGTATTTTATTTATTTATTTATTTATTTATTTTTACTTTTAATAAAAAAAATTCTTTAGCCCCATAGAAAAAATCCCACACATGTAGCGGATGTGTTTAATTACCAGATTCATCTCGAGTAGAGTTGATTAGCCTCAAGTTTAGTAATATCTCAATCAAGAAGATACTTTGGCAAAATAAGAATGAATACACAGTACGTTGAGATCGATAGTCACAGCCTTGATACCTATTTGTTGTGAGCGTAGCCAATAATAATTGATTTATGAGAACTAAAAATAGACAAATAGTAAAGAAATTACACAAGGAAGTAAAGATTTATTATATGGTTCGGTCTTGGTCTTGGGCTTATGTTCACACTATCAAGGAGAAAGTTTAATTAAGAAAACAAAAAGGATTATAAAGGTGGGACAAAAATATTCTTACAAAACTCAAACCTCAAATAAGCTATTAAAAAAAAAACTCTCTCTCACATAAAATATATAGAAGAGAAAATACCCTTTTCTATTTTCCATGTTATAAAAGCATAGTAGAGTAGACATGAGTGAAAGAGCCCATGCATATATAGAAACTAGGGTTGGCTAGATGTCTCACTGCTTATCAAACATGCTTAAAGGTGTGGCCGACATCTGTGGGATATAATCCCATGCGCTGCAACGTTGTGTGCACTTGGTGCACCTCCTTTATAATTCAAGCCAATACTTCCACAAATCTCCACTTTAGCTTGAATTGAATCAAGCTATATATAGAAATGAAACTCCTATCTACCAACCAAAAAAAAAACTCCTTTATTGCTTCCTTCAAATCCCTTAAGGGCTATCACTGATTGTAAACGCCAATCAAGTTTGAGGGCCTGTTTGGATGGAGGTGAGAAGGAGGGGGAGTGGAGAGGAGTAGAGTAGAGTTGGCTAAAAATATATTAATTTTGTGCTAAATTTACTCTACTCTACTCTACTTTACTCTACTCCCCCTCACTTTCCTTTAATTCAAACGGACCATAAGTAATGCTTAAACTTGTGCAAAGAAACCAATTTAGTCATTGATGATGCCGAAAAAGTCACCAATGAGCCACAGGTACTTGCGCACTCGAGATAGCACCTGCACAACACAAAAGAGAAGACCTTGCAGAGAGCATTGGTATGGTGCCGGCCAAGTACCCTCCAAAGATCAAGTTAGAACTTCTTACAACTCTAGAGTGCTAGAAAGTGGTGAATTATGCGTACCTTGGCTAGTGAGAGTATTAGGGCTTTTATAGTAATAAAGGGTTGATATCTTTTCCTTGGTGCGGAAGTCTTTTCCTTATAGGAGTCTTCTTGGGCATATTTGACGGGATCCTTTCCTTATAGGGATCCTCTAAGAAGCATCAAACGTGGAGGGCAAGGTATTTCCTTATGTATGCAATCGTGGGTAGCAAGTAAACTTGCATCAGGGTCGTCAGCTTATTTATTTCCTTCAGCCTTACTGGCGTCAATTTGTTGATATCGTTAGCCTTTAGGTGTGTCTCGCAGACTTCCCTCATTCCCTCAATCTAGTACATTAGTCGTTGACTCCTACATGAGGAAGTTGACGGTTGTAACTGTACCCCTTAGCTTATGCCTGATAACTTATCTAATACCGTCAGCTTTATGCCTTGTATGAATAAGTACTATTTTTATCCTTATCAGTCATCATATAATTTTATGACTACAATGATGTTCTGCGATACATATAATTTTTAGTTAAATGTATGGCACTTATAAAACACAACAATATCATCCTAGCTACTGCAAACCAAGATTACCAACAAAAACCTTTTAACCAAATAACTTCCTTATTCTTTCTTAAAAAAAATAAATAAATAAATAACTTCCTTATTGCCTCTATCCCTACCATAAACCTTACCGCTATAGTAAACAAAATAACCATCGGCTGTAACATTTCCTTCCAACTAATGGTATAACTAGATAATATGAAGACGTAAACTACCAGAGGTTTCCTTTAATCCAAATTACCAGCATAATCAAAATCTACAAATCCAACATTATTGCTACGATTAATAGAAAGCTTGTTGTATACCAAGCCAACATCTGCAGTGACTCTTAAATATTGAAAAGTCAATTATACGACGTACCAATGTAAATGTACTTTTACCAAAATCAGACACACACATTGATATATATATATATATATATATATCTATATATATATATATATATATCTATATATATATATATATATATATCTGCTAATCCCATTAACTGCAAGTAAAATATCTAGACAATTGCAAACTATGGCATATACATCATGCTACCATCTGCACTAGCACAAGGAATATGCTACATGCATGTGATCATTTTCCTTCTCATACTGTGGTGACAAATTTGCCGAAAGTGTTAGGACATATGTGAATCATGTTAGGAACATATGTTATTTAGAATTGGTTAATCTTTTGACAAAATGTACTTTACTAATAATTAGATAGATATAGGATGTGTTTAATACTTTAAAACAAGAGTTCAAGTCAAAGTGTTAAAGTCATGCAAATCTATCCAAGAAACAAGTTAAGAAGTGCTGAATTTTAAAACTCGACAGCTATCTCAACAGATAGCATCTATTGAGGTTTAAAAGGGATCTTCAACCCGATACTCGACAGCTGCTCAATAGATAACCTATCTATCGAGATTTACGAAAATCAGTTTTTTAGATCTGATTCACATAAATCCGTGTATATTTATTTAGGCTTTTTTTTTTCACAACCCTAAACATATATAAGGATTATTTTAAGGGTCATCACAGTTGATGAAACTTAATGCAAAAGTTTTTCATAAGCATATTGTGACTAGAGATATATGTCCTAGTTTATCTTTCTCTTGAAGAAGCTACTGTGTTTATACGTCGTAGGGTTTTGTAACCAAGGAGTATTATGTTGATGAACTGAAAAACTTTACAGCCAACATCCTCTTCAAGTTGGTGGTTAGTCACGTACTTGGATTCGTGTATCGATTGGTTAGTCACTATTGGGAGCCATGCATTGAAAATGAGATATTGTCACTACAGAACAAGTCCAATTGGATATTGGGGTAAGGATTCAACTGTAGGTTGGTATAAGGTACTGGGATTCCTTTACTTGTAACCGCTTATTGTGATAATAGTGGATTCTCGGGAGTGGTGACCTTAAAATCATCTGGTGGAGTTTTTCCCTTTGAGGTTTTCCCCATTCATAAACAAATCACCATGTCAACTTTATTTTTCGCTGCATATTAACTTAGTTGGTGATTTGTTTGTGCTACCATGCGTATTGCATGTTAATCAGATTAATTAATTAACTTGGCTAATTAATTGGTTAAATCATCACAAGGGATCAATACATTCTTGGTTTCTTAATCTTCCTTCTCGATAGCTATTATCGCAATTTCGATCCATCAAAGCTTTTGAGAATTTGTCTCGATAGCTTCTCGACAGCTTCTCAATCCATCGAGAAAGTTTCTGTATGCTCGATAGCTACTTGATAGCTTCTTGATCTATCGAGGTCATTTTGCTGTGGACACCTCTTGATAGCTCCTCGACAGCTCCATCTGTCAAAAATTAAATCTCGACACCTCTCGACACCTTTCAATCCATCGAGAATCGTGATTTCCTATATAAAGCTTCAGCGCAATTTTTCTCAATCTCTTTCGATTATTTCTGACTTTTCACCATCCCAAACACCATTCGCTCACTCTAAACCTCTTCCCCACTCTATCTTCGGCCTCAAGAGTGATTTCTTCCTCTGGTATGATCTTCCTTCTAACATTTTATCATGTATTTCATCTTTTTTTACCTAACTTTTGGGGTTTTTGAAAATTTTGGGGTTTTTCAAAATTGATAAGGTTTTTGCAAAAATTTTGGGTTGGGTTTTGTTTAAATGATCTTAAATGTTCATACATTGCATCACATTTGCATTTTTACAATGTTTCATGCATTATAGATGTGTGTTTACTATGTTGAAATCATGTGTGCTTGTAGGATTGAATTGAGCTAAGCCCATGATGTTTTTATTATTGCATGTCACATGCTCATGCATTTTTCATGCATACGTACCATTTATTATCTATCTTATTGATATTGATCTGTGCTTGGTACTCTTCTGTTTGTCTCTCTCGCTCTCTTTCTTTCGGTTAGTTTGCTCTATGGCACCTAAGCATAAGTCTATTCCATCCCGGAACCCTCTTCGTTCCAGGGCAGCATCTTCTTCTAATTCTACCCCCTCTCATGTTCAGTTCCGTGATGAGAAGGCCTGGATGGACTTCTCGAAGAACTTTTCTCGACGAGGCATTCATTCGAAACGCCAAGTCGTCCTATCGGACTTTTCCGATATTGACCTTCCCACTGTCATCTACAGTAAGGATTGAAAATCCCTTTATGGCATCCTGGTCACTTGTCCCTCCGTGATCATACAAGAGTTTTACTCCAATATGCACGGATTTGATTACTCTGTAACTTATTTCATCACTCGTGTTTGAGGTACGCGTATTGTAGTCACTCCGAATCTTATATCCTAGGTGCTACATGTACCAAGGGTAAAGTTTTTTGACTACCCTAGCTGTGATCATCTTCGAACTGTATCTAAAGATGAACTCATGTCTCTATTCTGTGAGACACCCTCATCTTGGGGTGACCGTCAAAACACCCCCTTACTCGGGCTTTGCAAAAGGTCCGAGGTTCCTGAATATGGTGATAACATTTGTTTTACATCCTTTGTCTCATTATAATTCGATTACTGAGCCTTGTGCCCGATTTTTTTTATCCCTACTTGAGGGACTTACTATAGATTTTCCCTTTCACTTTATACTCTCCCTTATAGATGTCTATAAGGAAACGATGACCCATGATAAACTCATTTTCCCTTTTACTATCGTGCGAATTCTTCGCCATACGTCTATCTCCTATCCTGAGTCTCCACATATCTCTGTCATTTGTGCCATAGACGTAGCAACTGTTCGATAGAGTGAGGCCCAACTTTGACAGAAGCGGCCACGAACTGAGACAGCGACTCCTTCAGCTTCTTCCGCTCCATCCACCTCCACTCCTTCCTCTTCTGCGGGTGGAATGACTATCAAGCTATCATGGCACAGCTTGTGCATATAGATGCTTTCCTTGACATTCTTAGTGATGAGTTGTGTCAAGTGAACACTCGTGTTGGTTGTACCACACGACGACAAGCTGTCATGGGTGGTTTCATTGCATTTCTTCTCTATCTCCACAGGCTTTAGAGGATGAGAGTGATGATGGCTCCAGTAGTGATAATGTTGATGAGGATAATGGTGCTAGCTCTTCCGGTGATGAGGAGATGATTGCTTTTCAGTGACTTACCCTTTGCCTTTGTTATTCGTGACAAAAAGGGGAAGTAGTTTTGGGTATGAGAGTAGTTATGTACTTAGGGGGAAAGTTAGTATAGGAGATATTTTTGTTAGGAGGAGTGTTTTTGTTTAGAGGGATGTAGTAAGGACTTTTTGTATCTTTTCTTTCTTTAATTTTTAGATACATTGTTCTTACTTTGTAATAGCAAATCTTGTATTCTTTTTGATATATATTGAGGTTGTTATTACATTCCTTTACCTATCTCTTCATGTGTTGTTTCTTTTCTTTCTTTATGCACATGCTTCTTATTTATTGTATGCAATCTTTTATATTTATATTTCACACTAAGATGCCGTAATGAGTTTTGTTTAAAGTGTTTCAGAAATATAGGTTGTCAAAGTCTTTCTTGTCATGAACTCTCTTCTTGCAAAGTTTTTCAAGAGTTTGTGTTAGGGTTAGATTTTATTGTATTCAACAAGTGAGTATAAGTTAAGTGATTTATGACTTCTCTCATATTATCATTTTGTTATTGTGGTTTTGTCACGGATTGCCAAAGTGAGAGATTGTTAGGACATATGTGAATCATGTTAGGAACATATGCCATTTAGAATTAGCTAATCATTTAACAAAACACACTTGTAATTGGATAGATCTAGGATGTGTTTAATACTTCAAGGAACAAGAGTTCAAGTCAAAGTGTTAAAACCATGCAAATTTGTCTAAGAAACAAGTGAAGAAATGTTGGATTTTAAAACTCGACAGATAGCATCTATCGAGGTTTAAAAGGGATCTTCAGCCCGATGCTCGACAGCTGCTCAATAGATAACCTATCAATCGAGATTTATGAAAATCAGTTTTTCAGATCTGATTTCACACAAATCCGAGTATATTTATTTAGACTTTCTTTTTTCACAACCCTAAACATGTATAAGGATTATTTTAAGGGCCGTCACAGTTGATGCAACTTAATGCAAAAAAATTTCACAAGCATATTGTGACCGGTGACATATGCCCTAGTTCATTTTTCTCTTGAAGAAGCTGCTGCATTTGTACGCCGTAGGGTTTTGTAACCAAGGAACTTCATGATCTTCATCGTGTTGATGAATTGAATAACTTTGCAACCAATGTCCTTCTCAAGTTGGTGGTTAGTCACGTAATTAGATCCGTGCATCGATAAGTTAGTCACGTATTGGGAGCCGTGCATTGAAAAAGAGAGATTGTCACTACAGAACAAGTCCAATTAGGTATTGGGATAAGAGTTCAACTGTAGGTTGATATAAGGTATTAGGATTCCTTTACTTGTAACCGCTTGTTATGATAATAGTGAATTCTCGGGAGTGATGACCTTAAAATCATCCAATGGGGTTTTTGCCTTGGAGGTTTTCCCCATTTGTAAACAAATCACTGTGTCAACTTTATCTTCCGCTGCATATTAACTTATTTGGTGATGTGTTTCTGTTACCACGTGTATTGCATGTTAATCGGATTAATTAATTAACTTGGCTAATTAATTAGTTAATTTATCATAAAGGGTCAATACATTCTTGGCCTATCAGAAAGCTTAAAATGTACTACTAAATTTAACCTACACATTACCTCATTCATCACCAACTGATGATGATGGAAAATAATAGTCACGATTCCACACAAGTTTTGGAAGACATGCTAAACAAATATTACAAAGAGCTTGAAATTGGCACCATGTGAAATGTCAGTAAAAACTTTCCAATGCTTAGCTCAACACTACTCATGCACAATGGTGAAATATTCTCAACAGACAATATATTGGGGAATTTCTCCCATACCATTTGTTTATTGGACAAATGGGATGGGATCCTATAATTTCCAATTATTAGGGTTGATTTTAATTTCTTTTTTCTTCTTTTAAACGATGGTTTTAAAAGAAATTTATAAATTTGTTTTATATGACATATGATATTCAAGCAAGTGAATTTATGCATTAATGTTGATAAAAGATGTTACAATCATATCAAAAAAAAAAAAAAAAAAGATATTACAATAATATTTATTTATGGAGATATTAATTTTGAACAAAAGGCAATAATACAAATTATAAAAATGTATACCACCGTAGACTCTTGGTCACTCCACAAGTATAAGTGCTATTTGTGAAGTGTGGGGTTCAAATCTCCAAAAGGGAGATCTACACATATATACACTTAGATTAGGCTGGAATAGAATTTTTATCTTGTATAAAAAAAATTATAAAAATTTATTATTTAAAACATAATAAGACGCTGTGCCAGATCCAAAAAATATTATAAATATAATTTTATAAATAAGGAAATTTAACTGTAATGTGATTTACTCCACTACCATTTTACATTGAACTAAATAGTTAAATATAAATTCGCATATTCATTTGTGTGTGCTTACCAAACATATTCCAAATTCTTGTATTCTTTATACTATTGATTGAAATTTTAATATAACTACCATTTCAATGTATATACCAATAGTCAAGGTTGTCAAAATCGAGATCCTATGTAGGATCGTAGGAAGTAGTTAAGATTATGGATCGTAAGATCCTACATTATTTGAGAAAAATACAAAAAATAACACATTGGTATGCTAAATAATCACATAAATTATGCATTCATTCATAAAAAACCAAAAATTATTTGCACCCATTTGATGTAATTACCATACATCACTACATCCATTTGTAAGCATCATTTAAAGAAGCCAAAAACCTCAAAACGTGACACTTTATTTCTCTACATTAGAATAGCAAAATTTGGTCTATTAGGAAGTTATTTTTCATTTTGGTCCAACTGAGCCTTCTGTTAAGTTAATGAAGATTACAAGAAACTAGAGTTGTTTGGGATCATCAAAGTCGTATGATCCTACCAATCCTGAACAATCGCAAAGATCCTTGAAAGATCCAGATCATTTTGGACAGGTGAAATCGTAAAATCGTGAGATCCAAATCGGGATTTTGACAACCATGCCTGTAGTAATATCTCCAGAGAAAAAAAAAATCACACTTAATTGTTTCATGGTCAACTCTCAAAATATTGATTTTTTTTTTATTGTCAAAAAACACTGAATTTTTTAATTGAATGGTAGAAATGTACAATGACGGGATGGAAAAAAATAATTATCGTCTAGCATTTGTTTTTTTTTGGGGGGGGGGGTGGTTTAATTTGTAAGATTTTAAGAAAAGTTAATGTGGCTCACATTTAAATGATAAATGAAAACTCATGTCGATCTTAAGGATTTTATTTGTGAAAGATATTACGGTGAATAACAATTTCTAAATAACTCTCAATTGATGTAACCCCTTTGATTAATAAACACCTTGAAGTTACAAGTTTTAAATTCCTTGATGAAAGGAGGGTTATGAAACAAATCTTAATTTAAAAGGGTCCGTAGTCTAGCCTCTATATATAGTCTATCTCTATCAAAAGGAAATATGTAAGATAAAGGTCATAAACTAAAAGACACATTTTATAGATATAGTATCATATAATGAGTCTTCTTTTTCTCTAAACACTTAAACAACTATGATTGAAGGTATGTTTATGTTTATTTATTTTCCGCTGTATCTCTGAATTTTGTCTTACATTTGGTATCAGATCCATCTATTAGAGACATATTTTATGTAATTGACTAATCTTTTGATAAAATGCACTTGTAATTGGGTAGATCTAGGATGGGTTTAGGACTTCAAGAAACATGTTATTCAAGTCAAGTGTTAAAACCATGAAGATTTGACCAAGAAATAAGTGAAAAAAAGATGTTCATTAAATCTCGATAGCAATCTCGACAACAATCTCGACAAAAATACTTCTATTGAGGTTTATAGTTGAAGCTTGACATAAGCTATTTCTATCGAGACTTACGAAATCAAAACTTCCAGATCTGATTTTTGGCCTAAGCTAAAATATTTGTATAAGGTTTCTTTTCTCATAACCCTAGACATATATAAAACTTATTTTAAAAGGCTGTTGTGCATGCAGAAAGTGTCCTAGTTCATTATTCTCTCTGAAGAAGTTATTGCGTCTTTATGGCAAGATTTTTGTAATCAAGGAGCTTCATGATCTTCATCATTGATGAACTGAAGAATTTTGCAGTCAACAACCTCTTCAAGTTACTGGAGTTAGTCACGTACTGGGATCTGTGCACATTGGTTAGTCACGTACTAGGATTCGTGCATTAAGGGAAAGATTGCCGCTACAATACAAGTCCAATTGGGTATTGAGGTAAGGGTTTAACTATAGGTTGGTATTTTGGGATAGGCCAAAAGATTTGGTAAGATTCCTTATACTTGTAACCACTTGTAATGGATAATAATGGATTCTTGGGAGTGGTGACCTTAAAATCACCCAGTAGGGTTTTGTCTCGGTAGTTTTCTCCATTTGTAAACAAATTACCTGTGTAAAATTTATTTTCCACTGTATTTAGATAATTTGGCGATTTGTTTGTACTGCCAAACTATTACATGAAATTTGATCTAATAAATTAACTTGGGAATTAATTAATTAATTGTAAGGGGTCAATTCATTTTAACCCAACACCATCCTTCATACTATGTTGTTTAGTGATTTTAGTTAGAGGTATGTTTATGTTCCTATTATTTCCAATTGTTGTATATTTGTATGGTAAAAGTTTGTATGCACTAATTTAATTTTGGGATAAAATTTAAGTTGTCCTAAATGCAAATATAGAACATGTGTACTCTAAATCCTAGAGAACAAGTTTTATTTTGCATCTTTATTGGTATATGTGTAACGAATTACCATTGAGTTTTGAGATTGGAAGTATTAATTTGGAATCCTATTATCTATATAGAACTAGACATGTTCAATGGTAGTTACATTGTATGTATTTGTTTTTCATTACATGTGCGAGTCAAGGATTTTGTTTTCTTTAATATTAAATTATCCCCATATAGTACTTTACAATATGCTAATGTGGACTAGTGGGTAATTTGACTAAAATACATGCCAAGGCACCTAAAGTGTTCATAAATTTGATTTTGATTTTGATATTCATCAAGTGCTCATCCAAGTATTTATGTTTGTTTCCTAGATATAAACTCTTAATTATTTGGAAAATAATTTGTGACAATATGGTGGCTCATATGACAAACATCTCAATAATTTGTACAATTTTCAATTGTAAATTGCTTTAGAGACTATTTTTTGTGGATCAATATATTTGGCATGATAACACAAATGATCCTTATATTTTGGAAGCCATAACTTTTTACAATAAATTATGGAGATGAATGTGTTGCATGTAAGTTTGAAATTATTTCATAAAGTTTATTGTTACACTTACATATGAGATTTGGATCATTCAAGTAAGTAATTTATTTAAGTGCATTTTAGGTTTCTTTGCACTTATCATGTATTTAAATATTATTTCATGTCATTTTGGAGTGCAAACTGTCATAATCAATATTAGGATTGGTTGATCTTTATGATGCTATTTGAAGTGCTGAATATCAAAATGATATGGGAGTGGCCATAACATCCTAAGCCATGATGATAATCACATCAAGAAATTTTTACAAGGCTTCATTAGGTACAAAGGCATCTAAGTGGCAATTAATTCATGAAGATAATGACTTGGCCCCATAGGGAGGTTATTATTTTTATGATTTCATTGGAATAAAGTGGTGAATGTAGCATTAAGATGAGATTTTTCCTAGGCCCATAGGTATGGAAAATTTGATTCTTAGGTTTATATTTACTAGTTTTATAATAAATCCATGCATGATGCGCCTCTACCCATAGGAAGGTCAAATTTACTACTAAATTGACATTGGTTAATTTGGAATTAAAGTTTAAGTTTCATAGCATTAAAGTTTATTTTATTTGGGTTTGTGGATCTTTGTTTTGGTACTCATATGGATGAACCGCCCACTCATTGAATAAATATGTCAAATGAGAAATTAAGTATGAGGGTGAGAAAGATCTAATTGCTCAAGAGTAAGAACATAAGAATTTATTCCTATAAAGCTAAAGGTTTTGTGAAAGCTATTAACATTAATTTACAAGATCCATTAAGGTTTGACTCCCAATAAAAGTTATACTTTGCAAAAGTTTGGCATATAGGTATCCCACTAATGGTAAATAAAGATTCACCAACTTTGTTGGGCTATTTGGTTTTATTGGTCACATTGTTAATCAGTGTATATACCTTAAGATTAGTGGGAGTAAATGCATTGTTTTTACGCCTAAATATGAATGACACACTACTTGGAAGTAGTGATTTGATTTTGTCATGTATGATATCCTATATGCTTTGAAGCTATAAGATAGGCATTATGGATAGGTCTTAAGGTTGTCGATTTTATGATAAGACCTTTAAAGATTTTTTAAAGATAACTCAGCTATAATTTTCTTCTCTAAGGACAATGATTGTGAAGACCAAAATAAACATATCGACATAAAGTAACTCAGTCTAAGAGAGAATTTTAAGAAACTGAAAGTGTCCATTGAGTTAAAATTATTGAGCTAATATATATTAATTCCATAACTAAAGGTTTGAAGGCAAAGTAGTATAAAAGTCTTTTGGACATATGGAACTTGTTAGCTCATTTGGTTTTAATTTCTCTCTAATTATTCTATGTTTTGGACACATATTTGGTTAGTTTTGGAGAAGAAAATATATGAATTTTATTTTGTGCACATAAAGTATATGTATTAAGTTAGATATATTTGTGGAGATATATAAGAATGATATATCCGCGGAGATGTATAAAAGAGGACCCGAATGGCTAATAGGTAGTCCATTCATAAAGAATTAATGACTCATAAAGTACTCACGTAAGGATTACCATACATTATAATACATGGAAGGAAATACTCATTATAATTAAAGGCATTATCACCATGATTCGTGTATTGGATTCTTTATTTGAGTGGGAGCATTTCACAACTAGTTGACATTAGTAAGATCATGGCCATGTTAAAGTTAATATCATTTATCAAGTAATTCAAATGTCAAGTGGGCCAAGTGGGAGAATGTAAGATTTTAAGAAAACTTTATGTGGCCCACATTTAAATGATAAATGAAAACTCATGTTTTAAGGATTTTATTTATGAAAGACGTTATGGTGAATAACAATTTCTAAGTAACTCTCAATTGGTGTAACCCCTTTAGTTAATAAACACCTTGAAGTTACAAGTTTTAAACTCCTTGATGGAAGGAGGGTTTTGAAACAAATCTTAATTTAAAAGAGTCCCTAGTCTAGCCTCTATATATAGCATGTCTCCAACAAAAGGAAATATGTAAGGTAAAGGTCATAGACTAGAAGACACCTTTTATAGATACACTATCATATAGTGAGTCTTCCTTTTCTTTAAACACTTAAACAACTATGGCTGAAGGTATGTTTATGTTTATTTATTTTTTGCTGCAACTTTGAATTTTGTCTTACATAATTTTGTGAGTAAATATATATGAGTTCTAGTTAATTTAATTGGTAAAGTTTTTTGTAACCAAATAAAAAAATCAGCAATTTATCCCAATTACATTAAAAACTAATTAATGTCTTAGCCTAATGATAATGAGTAATTATGAAGGCCATAAGTTTGAAATATTACAACATCTCTCACCAAAAATAAAAGTGACTAGATGCATCTATGGTAGTGTCAAGTTAGAATTTGGTATCAACTTTCCAACATGTCTAATGGGTCCTAGTTAAAAATATTACACAACAGAAAAATCTAAAAATTCTTTGAACTTGTCTCTCACTTGTCAGGTCATGGACTTTTGGTTCTGTATGTTTGGCTATATTCGATGGTTTTAGCAAGCAAGTCCTCTAGTCATAAACTACGGCTATAATTTGTTAGGACATATATGGGAATTGTTAGAAACATATGTGATGTAAATTAGCTAATCTTTTGACAAAACACACTTTATTTATAATTTGGTAGATCTAGGATGGGTTTAGTATTTCAAGAAACAAGTGTTCAAGTTTAGTATTAAAACCATGCAAGTCTGACCAAGAAACAAGTGAAGAAATGTTGTTCATTAAAGCTCGACAGAATCCTTTCTATGTAGGTTTAATGTTGAAGCTCGACGGAAGCTGTATCTATTGAGAATTACGAACTTAGAATTTTCAGATCTGATTTCACGCATATCCATGAGTATTTGTGTAGGCTTTCTTTTCTTAAAACCCTAGACATATATAAGGATTATTTTAAATGCTGTCACATGAGATGCAACTTGATGCAAAATAATTATACATGCATATTATGACCGAAGACAATTTGCCCTAGTTTATCATATTCTCTGTAGAAGTTACTGCGTCTTTGCGCCAAGGGTTTTGTGACCAAGAAGCTTTTTGATTTTCATTGTTGGATGAAATGAAGAACTTTGCAGCCAATATCTTCCTCAAGTTGGTGTGCTAGTCACGTACTGGGATCTGTGCATCATTGTTTAGTCATGTACTAGGAGTCGTGTATTGAATGAAGAGATTGTCGCTACATCACAAGTCCAATTGAGTATTGGGGTAAGGGTTCAACTGTAAGTTGGTATTAGGTACTAGAATTCCTTTTACTTGTAACTGCTTGTTTTTTATAATAGTGGATTCTCGGGAGTGGTGACCTTAAATTCACTCGATAGGATTTTGTCTCGATGGTTTTCTCCATTTGTAAACAAATCACTCGTGTCAAATTTATTTTCCGCTGCAATTAACTTAGTTAGTGATTTGTTTGTGCTACCATGTTTATTACATGTAATTGAATCTAATTAATTCACTTGAATAATTAATTAATTAATTAATTTGCCAAAAGGGATCAATACATTTTTTATCTATCATAATTAACATTTTTTTTTTTGGATGAAATTGTAGGTCAGATTCAATATTAATGTTAGTACACTGTACATATAGGTGAAGAGACAGCGATGACAATAATATCAAAGAAACAAATGACAAATGCACGTCAATCATTTTCAACATTTTGCAAAACATGGCATACGTTTTATTTTGCATTGATGGTGATTTATTATGCCCTAAGCCCTAAAATCACAATTCACAGCTAATAAACCAAGGGTTTTTTTTTTTCTTATTTTTTTGAGAAACAATAAACCAAGGGTTGATTTCACCTAACAACATCAAATCAGCAACAACCAAATCAAATGAAAAAAAAGGTACCTTAAATCACTATGAGTGCCTTAATTAAATCACAATCATTTTCAACACTCTGCTGCTCCTGCATGCTACATTTTATACTAACAATGTTTTGCATTTAACATAACATGGGATTTGAAATCGTCTAACAACATCAAGTCAACAACAATAATAAACCAGACAACCCACCTAAGTCGATCACATTGATGTTCCACATTTTTAACCCATTGGCATGTTTCTTTTTGTTCCCTGATCATGATAAATTTTATTAACATAACATGCCATGACCTCAATTAATTAATTTCACTTAACAACATCAACAACCATGGGCGGAGCCATGTTGAAGGGTGGGGGGGCCATGGCCCCCCCAAAATTTTGAAATTTTTTTTAATATATATATAATTATTTTAATGTTTTCAAAATTTAGTCTACAAAAATAAGAGTTGGCCCCCTCTAAGTATTTGAATTAGTCCAATGATGATTTAAAAAAAAAAAAAAAAAAAAAAAAGGTCTAATAGTTATAGAGACAACTTTATTTTTCACAATTCTATTTTTTATCGTAAAATGTGTTTTTATATCTGTTAAATATTTGAAAAAGTTTTGCACCAAACATGTTTAAATTTATCTTTTTCAATCTGTTATGTGGCAATTAACAAGTCATTGACTCATTAAAAAATTATTATCACTAAACTACACATGAAATGCCTCTTTAGTTGCCACACAATGGGTCAAAGCAAAATAACTTCAAATATGTTTGGAGCCTAATTTGTTTCTCCAAGTTTTGGATCATTCTTGTGTTTGAAAATTACATTAGTTCAATTGAATAATTTTACTTACATTAGTATAAAATTTGATAATTTTTATAGAAAATGAAACTTTTTAAGAATTTCACTATGAAAATTGTGAAAATGTATTTTATGAAAGATAGCCATCAAACATAATTTTGATTGAAAATATTAAGCTCTTTTTTTGTTGGGTGTGTGTATATATATAACTTATCAAATAAAAAAGTGTGTATATAATAAAAAAAGCATGTGTATTTATGTGTGTGCATGGAGTTGTCTTAATAAATATATTAGTGTTGCAACTTGGCCCCCCCAAACAAAAATTCCTGGCTCCGCCCCTGGTCACAACAACAACAATAAAATATTCTTTAAAAAAACAACAATAAAATTAGCCTAAAAAAGGTAAGTGTATTTAATATGTCTACTATTTAGGATATCGTTTTCTCATTTGTTGGCGATATTGTTAAGCAAAAAACAAGTAAAAGAAGGGGATGATGTTTATTATATTCTTCCATTCACTTACTTTGCTTTAAAAAAATAACAAACAAAATTATTTATTGTCCCATATAATAATTTAGTTTTTGTTTATTTAAAATCTAATATACATACTTTCATATTATATAACACTAGTGTGCAATCTCGTGTATATGCACGAATACAATTAAAAACAATTATAATTACACAGTTCAAATTATACTTTTTTTAGAAGATGTTCAAATTATACATGATATTAGATTACACTTTTTTAAATCACACATTTCTAAAATATGTAATGATTTCTCATTATATATATATATATATATATATGATTTAGAATTTAATTAGTTTTAAACTCTTTAGTTTTTGTACTCAATAATTTACTTGCTTCAAAAATTAAAAACTTAAATGAACATGTGGCGGAAAATTGGACTCCAATTAAAATCCAATTTGTAATCTAATTGAATTTGGACTCTTTGATTTTTACACTCAATAATTTACTTGAGACAAAATTAAAAATTAAATGGAATACATGACACAAAATTGAGAATTTAATTAAAATCTAATTGAATTTTCTCTAAACTTTAACTATTAATATATATAAATAGATATAGAAGTCATGGTATATTACAAATGACTTATAAACTAGAATTCTTTTTAGTTATACCAAAAAAAAAAAAAATCTCATAAATATAAAAACATTCAAAAATTATTTTTTATGATTTATTTATATTTGACTCCTCATTTTCTACACTAAATTAACTCATTTGGCACAAAAATTAAAAAAACTTAGATTAGATCAGACACATGGCGCAAAATTAAATTTTAATTGAAATCTAATTTTTACATTGAATTAACTCATTTGGTACAAAAAGTAAAAAACTTAGATTAGATAGGACACGTTGCGCAAAATTAGACTCTAATTGAATTTCAATTTGAAATCTAATTGAATTTTCTCTCAATTTTACCTATTAATAATCCAAACCACCCCTATTGGCATGGTGCGTTGGTAGGAGTACTGAACTAGCATCATGTGATGCTTGCAAGGATGTGATGGTTCGAGTCATGGAGTACTGAACTAGCATCATGTGATGCTTGCAAGGATGTGATGGTTCGAGTCATACACTTCAGTGGAAAAAAATGTCCTATTGTGACATGGATAGCCCTAACATACCTAGGGTACCCCACGCCATGTTGAATTTGGGTTTAAGTGGATAGGGTCAGTGAGCACACATGCAAAACCCTTTTTTTCCATTTAAAAAAGAAGACCTAATAATCGAAATTGTAAAAAAAAATCTTAATAGATGAAAACAAAATCCAAAAATATTGTGAAAAGATTAAAATGTTGATGTTTAATAATAAATAATAAAAAATGGAACTAAAAATATATATCAATAATTTTAATGGTGTATATAATAATTCACTCTACACAATAAACAATTTTGTTGCAAAAAGCATTAAAGTTTAATCAAGGTAAAGTATTTTTATAAAATATCATATAGAAAACTTTTTATTTTTAATAATTTGATAGTTGGGATAGTGCAGTTTGAACTCTAGACATTTCCCTTAAAAACGTTAATTGTTCTATAAGACTCTTGACAATACCAAAAAAAAATTAAAAAAAATAATATATGCTTTTATATACTTTCTAGTTTCTATTATATAAAACATATATTTTTATCTAGAAAAAACTTTTGTTTACAGTTATGTTAACTATTCATTTCCCTGCTTTGAAACTCTTTTTTTTTTTTATTGAAACGGTAGTTTATTTCAGGAAAAAATAAAATAAAATTCAGAATTTACAATGGATTGGCATTGGATAATAGATGGACACTCTTCTATCCATATTTGAGTGCCCCCTATTCCAACAGAAGCAGCCACTAACACCCTGACAGCCATATTACAAGATTTGCTAATTACATTAAAAGAAATATGGTAAAAATAATTACAAAAATGACAGATATCCTCCACAATAGTGCCAAAATCTGTTAAGCTTGGATTTGTAGAAAGCTACTTCAATGAAACAATAGCTTATCCTCACCTTCAACAATTAATATGTAAAATCCCAAATCCCATGCCCAATAGCAAAAAGGAAATGGATAAGCTTCTTCAAAGGGCTCAACCATTCGCATATGACTTGGAGCCATTACCAAGTCATCATGATTTCTAACTACCATACCAAGGCTCACAATCTGGTCTTTAGATGAACTATGAATCGTCATATTCAATTTATGGATATCTCTGGTGGTGGTTTGTGCCGCGCTTCCTGATCTCTACTTATATTTTGCCATTGAAGATGCTAAAATAAATTAAAAGTTATTTTGGCAATCAAAAGATTCAAAACACAAAAAAGCAAGCTACATCAATGGTGCTAAATATATTAAATTTAGAAACCAAGCTACAGTAAATTTAGAGACTTTACTGTACCTCCAAAGTTATACAAAATATATATTATTTTAATGTGTTGATGGTTATAGTGGTTGTTTATTATATTGAATATATTATTTTATTGTGTTTTTTTATTATTATTTTAATGCGTTGAATACAAAATAAAATTTTTGAAACTGAGTAGATTATAAAGTGAGGTATTAATTTAAAATAGATAAAGTAATGTTTTGACTTTTGAGTTACTAAAAATATATTTTGTGAACTGTACAATGGAAAAAAAAAAGTAAAATAAATTATAACAATAAAATAATAGGTTTAGCTTGTCTCTAGTACTTTTTTAACTAAATATGTCATTTTATTTTAAATATATAATGGTAAGTGGTAATGAGTTTTAACCTCTACTTTTTATTTAATTAGTGGATGATGTGATAATTTCTCATTAAAATAAAAAGATATTCTAATTTAAAAAAAATGCAGATAAGCCAAACCCTAAAATAATAATAATAATAATAATAAAAGCATTAATGCGAACATGGACATGACATGCCACATGACTCAACTCAATATCATCCAACGACATGACGTCAACCACATTGACAATAAAATAGAAATTTAAAACGCGCCCAAAGTCACTGTCGTTTACGAAGTTTTACACCCATTTGCGAAGTTTCTATGAAGTCTGTAAAGATATGTTTGCACCTATTCGCTTCTGTGAGAACTTTCATCAAACACTTTGCGTGCGCGTACCGTTCCAATGGAGAAGGCACTGGCTTCTGCTAGTCTTCCTTTCAAGCTTCTTCTCTCGTGCCCCTCAGGTCTTTCACCACCACAGGTTCTCTAAATTCCCATCCTCTTAAAGCATCTATACGTGTAATTATGCTATAACTATACATAATTTTTTTTTGGTGAATGTGCAAAAGGTGTCTGTGGCATTTGATGTAGCATACGATCGGCTTCTCCACCAGGACATTGAATTGGAAAATTCCATTTCTGAGGTGACCCTTAATTTTTTTTTTTTTTTTTTTTCTAATGTAAAGTTCAAAATTTTGTACATTATTTCATTAGATAAAGTTGTTGATTTAGCAAAACTAGTCAATTTTGGGAAATTGAATCAGTAACTGTGTTTAACATTTGATTTTATACGCGCCCATTTGATTCTGATAGAACTTAAATGAGCTATTTGTTTTCTGTTACATTATTATGTTAGACCCTATTCAAACTAAAATGGCCTTAATTGGATTTCCATGGAAATTAAAACACCTCTATAGACTATAGCTGGAGCTTTTGACTGTTATTTACTAATTCATTTATTTTTGTTTAGATATGGGATCAGAAGGTTCAGGACAACAAGTCATTATACAATGGAACAAAGTTCCGGGTACGTGGATAATAGCTAGATTCTGTTTATGGGTATAAGTTCTAGGCATACTCATTTTTTAGTATTTATGTAATTGGATGGTGACTATATTTTGTTGTCAGTACCTAGGCTATAACTCTGTGAAATTCTTGTATCTAGAACTTTATTTTATGGACTGTGTATGAAAAAAAAAAAATTTTTGATTGTGTAGTTTTAATTGAAGAAGCATTTGATGCCAGTGCCATCAGTTCTGTTGAGGGCATGTGGTATGTTATAGAACAGAACTTTAGTGCATGTATTTTATTTTGGTAGATTTCTTATAATTAGCATATCTTATTAATTGTTTATTTGTTTTGTTAAAAATTATACAGTATGGAGGACACAATTTGCTTTGTGGTGATGGATCTAATCAGGATTCTCATGTATGTCTCCACCTTGGTTTGACAGATTATAGGTCTCTCTCTCTCTCTCTCTCTCTCTCTCTCTCTGTCTGTGGGTGGCCATGTGTGTGGAGGTGCATGGCTGCATGCACTTAAGTGTCCTGATAAAATAAAACCTTAATGGCTAAGTGGTTCCCAAGACCTCATGATATCCATATGATCCTGGGTTCAAAACTTCTTGCTAGCATATTGGGGCCACCCCCAAGGGGTTCCTCCAACTAATAACCTGGAGTGTGGGAGTCAGGGGAATTGCATACGCTTGAGAGAATAGTTAGACACTTGAAGAAGTCTAGATACCCTCATTTATAAATATAAAAAAAGTGTCCTGATAAATAATAGACATGGTGATAAATAATACTTTTGTTTCCCTGTTGAATGAATTTAGATGCAAGACCCTTCATATTCTATATTGTCTTCACAGTTGTTAGCTTTTAAAGTAATATCTCTAGTTTTAAATTTCCTTTTTCCTTTTATTTAGCTTCTGGTAATTACTGCTGGTGGCCTTCGGTGGCCATTATTTTAGTAGTTTCCACATTTGTATGACTTGGTAGTTGGTACTAGACCAGCCTGCCTTAGCATTTAGCAAGTTGGTCGTCTAGCATACATGCTGTGATGCTTAAAACTATTATCAGTAATAAACAAGGAGGGAATATGTGGCGCCCTTCTTGAGCATCCCACTGTTCATGATCAGAGGAAGTGAGTTTGGAGTACCTGGCAACCTTCTGCTACTAAAATGCAGGGGCATTTTTTATTTTCTATATGAACTTAAAAATTTGTTTGCACACATCCTTGTGCTTAATGCTGCTATGGGTCTTATTAATGACATTTATCTGACAAAAGAATTTTTGACCTTTTTCTAGCATATTTGAAATAACAACTGCTTAATTTGGCATGAAATAGAGTGCATTACAGCCCTTGGGAACCCTTATATGCAGACACTAGATTGGACTTATTATTTCTGATTGATATTTTTATCTTGTTTAATTTCTAGAATTAATTTTTTACTTAGTTATATATAATTGGTTAAGACGTATCTCCTTTCCTACTTGGTCCAGAACTTTATTTAAAGGGCCCTAAGTTCAGTATTGGTACGATTTTGCTTGATTAATAAAATTTCTGTTGGTTTTTTTTTTAATGGCTTGGTGCTGATTCCAAGTAACCACAGTACAAATTCCTAGGTTTTATTTTCTTTTCCCAGTTGGTGTTGTTTCCAAATTCCAAGCAACCCTAGATGTTAATTCCTAGGTTTATTTTACTTTTTCTGTTTTTGTGCTGCATCAAGTTTGACATTAAAGCCCTGTGTCCTGCATCAATTTTGGTATCAGAGCTCTTTGTCTCGTTTCAATAGAAATGTAAGTTGGCAGGCAATAGGAATTTCTAGTTTGAAACATGTATTTCAACTTATGGATACTTATGTATGACCCATGATATGATTAACTTTAATTGAATAATGCAAAGCACTATATGAGACTTGAATGCTATCTTTTGATCAGAAAGAAGTTAAAAAAAAAAAAAAAAAAATGGTCTTCTAACCACCAAATAGAAAACTCAATCGATAATTGGTATGGAGATATCATCCTCGAAAATTCAAAATGATGAGCAATTGCTATTCTATTGTTTATCCTTTGCATATTCTCAATATCCATATTCCATAGTAGTAAGTTTCTGCAGCATTTTGATTGAATTCTCTTGATCCATATTATTTCTCATTGCATTCATCTCAAAGTAATGGTTCTCTTTCATTTATGTGTTTCCAGGACTTTTATGGGGACAAACTTGAATCCTCAGTGGGAAAAGTTCTTGGTTCCATCAGAAGGTATATTAACTTATATTTGAAATTTTATATGCTGACTGGAGTTTCTTCCATTTTATCTCATATGCTTCTACTGAATTCATGCTGCACAGAATTACCAACAAATTTTCTGTAGCTATTCATCTTGCATCCTTCAGCTCCCTGGGACTTCAAGCCATTTCTGATGTCATCATGTGTAGCATGAATCAAATGGTTGAACTTATAGACTACTAAGGAAATAATGCAAGAACTAAACATGGATATACACATTATCTTTAGCTATTGAAACTTCTAGACATTAGGTTCAAGTTTATTTGAGTTATGATAATGCATAATATTTGGCAGATAAAATCAACTCAGATGGCTTAGTAGAAATGCCTTAATATTTTAGTGTGTATTGATGTAATTCATTTCTGTTAGCATCTGTAAATTTTCTTTTTCTGTAGATGACTCTATACGCTGTCAACACACCTCAAGTCCACTGGGTAATGGTGCAATAGTGGAGACATCTGACAGAAAAATAATTGTGTTGCAAAGAAGTACTAATGTTGGGGAATTTCCTGGACACTATGTTTTCCCAGGGGGCCATCCAGAGGTATTGAATATGGAATATTAAAATTGGAAGTGCTCTCTCCTTTCGGTAGATGGGGAAAGTTAATTCCACAGCATATGTTTAATCTCAATTTGTCTGTTTTGATTTCAGTGCATTTCTGTATTTGCAATTTGTTATCCAGTTATTCACATACAGTGTTTTAGCCAATGAACTCTAGCTCAAATAGCACTTCCTCCTCACACAACAATGGGATAGGAGGTGAGGTCATGGGTCCAAGAACCACAGGATGTGTGTGTATACCAAAAAAAAGTCACAAGCAGTACTTTATAATTTATTATTTAATGGTTATAAAAAAATTCATGCTCTTCTCTATCCTCTTGCAGAAAAATAAAATAATATTTGACTAATCCAGACTTAATGGTGCATCTTCTGATGGTTGACAGCCCCAAGAAATTGGAATTACATCCCATCAGTATGTCAAGGACTTGACAGGCTCCGAGCTTATTAACAAAAAGGTCTCTCAGGAGATGTTTGACAGCATTATCCGTGAAGTAGTTGAAGAAATTGGAGTACCTGCGTCAACCCTTGTAAGTTTCAGTATCTTAGTTGTAAGAGAATTTCTTCTTCTTGCTTACGTCATAGTTATTTCAGTACAAGTATCTTTTTGGTTAACAGGGTTAATTTCTGCACTGTAGTTGATCTTAATTATGAGTGCTCATGAAGGGGTTTGATAGGTTGTTGAAATATTCCCTCTGCCTAGGTTTTATTTTTGATCTTCAATGTAAAGTATCTGATATTAATCTTTTGTTTCTCATGCAGTGCAATACTGTTTTCCTTGGTATATCCCGTAGGGAGTTGAATGTTAGACCAACCGCATTTTTCTCCATCAAATGCAGTCTGGAGTCAAAGGAAATTCAACAATTGTATTTGAGTGCACAAGATGGCTATGAGTCAACTCAACTCTATGCAGTTTCATTGGTTAGTTCAAATTTTATTTTCTTGGGGTGACAACTTATGGTTCATTTTTAAAAGATCAACTTGGGGTGACAACTTATGGTGAGAGACGTATGGATTGTATAGGTGTATAGGTTTGAAGGGATGTGGTAAAAATATTCATACTGATGGAAGCATGGGACACAGTGCTAATGCAGTGGTTGTGGGGGACTTGGGAGGGGGCATTACTGTGGTACCTATATAAGGCTGTTATATTAGTCATGGTGCTGGTAGTTACTTAAGGTTCTTTTTTCTTTTTTGGAGGATTTTTTTTTTTGGGGAGGGGGGTGGGGGGGCGGGGTTGGTGTTATGTTTTATCAATTAGCACCAATGGATTAATATTCACAAAAGAGAGAGAGAGAGAGAGAGCACTGTTGTGCAGGGGTATATATGGGGGGGAAAAACTTTGAGCTGGAATAACAACTTCTTGCTTTGTACGATATTGTAGATGCTTGATTGATTTCATTCATTTATTTAGACTAAGGTTTAAGTACTCATCAGTTTTCCTATATACCAGAGCGAGTTAGAGAATATGACATCAAAAATGCCTGGCTGCCATCAAGGTGGATTTGCTCTTTACAAGTTGATGGTAGAATCTCTGAAGAATACTTGATGAAAGTTCATAACTGCTGATCAATCAAATTTGAACACTTGTGATGTCACAATAGCTTTTCAGCAAAAAATTTGTGCCTTTAGTCTTTACTTTATTATTCATACAAAAACAAAACCGTATGTTCTTTCCTTAGATCTACTTCATATGTAACAACACATTGTTATGCAGATTAATATTTAAAACTTGGGTTTGCTACTGCCCACTTTATCAAACTTGGACTGCAGAGCCTAAAAATTTGAAAATGTAATGTGCAATTGTCTCTGCTTGTGTAATTAAGAAGGCAAGCATGTATATGGGTATGTTTGTATGGCAGTGGCACAAATCTAGAGTGCTAACCATCAAGTTCCTAGACCCTTGGAGGTCTGCTAGGCAGTCAAAAATTCATCTAGAATCTATTTCTTCCTCCTCCCAACATTTCTTCGAGGACATGAAGTATCAATGAGCTAATGAGCTTTAGGTCAAATTACCTTTCCTGGTGTTTCCAATGGTGACGTTCAGGGTTCGAACACACCCTCCCTCTCTTACAATGTATTAAAAAAATGAAGTATAAATGATTGGTCACTTTCTTTTGAAGCTAGATATAATTGGTGGATGGTCCATCAGTTATTTTGGATCCTATCCATTCATTTAAATGCAAAAATCAAGATACTCTTCTTCTCACACAGTGGACACTGAATGCTATTCAAGACCTTTAATCTGCATTCTGTATGAAAAACTCAGGAAAAGATCATAGTCTTAAATTTGAGCAAAATTTGTTTTATGATTTTAAGTCAATATATTGCAGATCTCTGCATGCATAGTTATGCATTAGTGATCAACTTGGGAAATAATAATAGTGCTATATTCATTTCAAACTTCATTTATATAAACGTTTGACATGCTTTGTAATGGTTGTATCCGGACAACTGGTTGTAGAATGTGCCTCGTGAAGTGGACATCACTAGTTCCAATCTCCCTCTCCCCTTCCCTTTGGAGCCAAAAAAAAACTTAAAATTAAAGAATGCTTGAATTTTGCTTCGAAAATAATTTTCCTTGGGACCCATATCATAGATGATAATGTGTTGATTTCCATCTAAAGCACTAAATCTTATTGGTTGTGGTTCATTTTGATTGCAGTTTTTGGTCATAAAGTGACTTAATCCCTAAATGTCGTTTTGCATTGCGTGCTCTTGAATTAGAGATTCTATGGCATGCACACCTGGAATACTGCAACAAATTATATTGCTAAATATCTTTTGATATTCTGTAACACACTAATTTGACTAATTTGATGATGTGAAAATCCAAATAAAACACTATGGGACTATTTTCATGTTGCTGGGAGTTGATCATGGAAAATCAAGAGTCGGGAAGAGTTACTGCTTTCATCGAGGAAAGTATCACTTTTAGACTCAAATGGTTCTTGATTCATATTTTATTTTGTGTAATTATAAACTTATTTCAGTTTCTTGGCAAGATTCTTTGATAGTTTCTATATGTAGGTCTCCTTTGAAGTATGCCAACTGTCTGTTAAGTAATTTGTATGTCTGTTATTATGCGAAACACAACCTAATCATGAAAAAAAAGAATAAAAAAAAATAGCCAACATTAAACCTCCCCCATTTTTTAAATGAATAACAAATATAGGAAACATGCTTTTGTAAGCAGCAGTTTGCTGTGAAGATCTTTAATATAAACTCTGAAATTTCACCTAATGGATATTAGTTAAGGATCACGGATTTCAGCATGAAGAAAGGAATGTTGATTAGCTAACTAGTTGGCATCTTAGGAAATTTTTGGATTGGTTTTTAACACCACTTAATATGAAGCTTAAGAGAAATCAGCAAGGAGATTTATTTTCTTAAGATATTCTTCAGATTTATGCATAAAATTATGGAATCCATCCTTCTCTCTCTCTCTCTCTCTCGTGATGAATATGAAATCCACTTATTTCTATGTGGTCAAGGCCTGCACTACAAACCATCTGCCTTTCATAGAATTCTGACCGAGTCTAGGGGGGATGTCTAATGTAGAAGCTTCCAAATAGTCTAGTCCAAGTGGGTTAGTTTAGGATTGTTGAGAACTACGCAATGGTTAGTATTGGTCACAAGGGAAACATCAGATAATGTTTGAAAATTTAGCTATATGATATTATATTTGCTTGACTTTGAGAACAGCCAAAGACGATGATTAGTCTTAAGTAATCACATGTACACTGTACTTTTATGTGGCTTATTGAGTGTTTGCACGGTCCACTCAACAAACAGAGATCAACTTACTCTTTGTTGCAGTAATCACTATGTCTTTGATTTAAGTGTAACACATTAGATGAAACATTTAATACATTTTAATGAGATTTAATTGGAAGTGAAAGTTCTGTTTGAACTGTGATCTGTCATATGTAATGTTTTGTTTTCTTGTTTGTAGTTACCCTATAGAAATTTAGTTTACATGTAATGTGAAGAAAGATACTTCCACCTGCTCATGTTAAGTAAAGAAAGACTTCAATTAGGTGATGCAAGTCAAAGTTTTCTTTTTCAAAAAGAGTTGGTGGAATCAATGGAGGACAAAGATAAGAAAAGAGGTAAGACCTTGTGCTACAATTATCATGTCTCAGTCTCCCACTTTCTACTTTGCCAAATCTTATATTTGTTGCTCTAGTTTCTTTCCATAACTCGGTTTTGTTTTCTGGCTTTTTCCCTGTGCATTCTAAGGCTTCTTCAGGTAAATATATAAAAAATATCAGAGTACCAAGTTTAGTGACCTCTATTTGATCATTCTCTACCTCATTAATTGACTCCTAATTGGAAGTCATTAGTGGACTGATGGCCTATCATCCAGAAAGCTCAGTCATGGCTATATTTTTTACTGGTATCATCTAAACCATGAACACCAAAAACAAAAGGCACAACCTAAACTGTTTTCCCTTCCCCCATATAAAACATCGTGCTTGGCCCATTGATGAGATAGACCCCCGCACCTACCCGATTGATGCCTTGTGAGATATGACCATCATACATATATTTAAAGAACTTTGCCACACTTGAGCCTTGGACCTTTTTATAGCTGGTACTAGCGTTTAAATTATTGGGATACATACAAATGCAATGGTCGGTTTGGGCACTATAGACTGCCTTTTTAGAAGATTACCATTAAAAACTATTGGTGGTGGTTGAGTGGTATATTATCATGGTTGTGAGTCTGTATTAACCTTATTAGCATAGGTTACATGTTACACTAAATTGGACCTCTTAAGCCATTACATAAAATATAAACCCAAATATATCTTTAAAAAACATCATGAATAGCAGTAGGTGTTTAAATTTTAAAATCTTACACTAATGATCATCAATTTTAATGACTTGCAAATTACATTTTTATTTTTTGAAAATGGACATTTGGCTACCATACTGCAGAAAAAATCATGCTGATAATGGAAGCAATCCTTACTAGGTGAGTCAATGGTCAACTTAAGCCCAGTCAATGCAAATTTCACTGTCAAATAGCAAATTTAAAATGTGCAATATTTTTATCATGGAGACAGATTATTATATCTGCCTAGACTGCCATAAATGAGAATGACAGAAACATCATAGACTGGCACTATATATGTACAGTGTGCAGTGACTTTGGCAAGACAAACGAGGAGACCTATACTGTCTGGAACACCACGTGTGGTGGATGATTCCCATTTGCGATACTTTTCTATATTCACTCCCAACCAAGTATAAAAAAATCTCTTTAGCCATGTATAAAACCATCAAGTACTTTGATTGGATTTCATTTTGGACTCTAGCCTTAGCACTCCATGTGAGTTGGGGGTATACTTTACAGAATATACAATAATATTGGTAGTGCATGATCAAGATCTGGGGTGCAAAAAGTGCTTTCCTTAAAAGTACCATATTATAACGTAATCTAACGCAAAGTTTGAAGACAAACAATTGTGTAACACTATGATTGATGACCAATTAGTGCAGCCTTTTACGCTTCCTTAGGTATGAAGGACCTACTTTTCTGTTGTCAGGAGAATCTATAGCTCATGTAAAACATCATTGGTTTCCATATTTTCATAATCTGGAATTCAGATTTCATAAAGGTTTGGTTATAGGGGTTATGAATTGTAACACAGACACACCAGTAGGTTAAAGGTGAACATATATGGTTAAATTAAGTCATTTCTCGAGTGTATCATGGATCTCAGCCTGAAATTCTGACCTATTTCAACCCAAACTGTGTATTATGGAAGTTCCATTTGTGTTTTAACTTATAACACTGTTAACTGTTGTGTCAATTATACTTATTTGTTATGTTCACATAATGACATTATAGATGAATAAAAGGGAAGAATATCATATACATAACCATATTTCCATAAATCTACTGGCTAGCTAGAAAAATAACTAATATTAAGAAAACGAGATGAAAAGATAGTGTTGTTAGAGTATTTTTCTCTGGACAAATGTATGTTGAGTATTTTTTATAATTATTGAAGAAATATTATTAACCAAAAGAAGAAGAGGGGGCGAGAAGATACATCTGCTATAGAAGAGAAAAATTGAACTCGGAATATATGAGAATTCTTCCCTCCTAATTACAACCAAATGCCTAACTAGCAATGGAATGGATAAGGCAGTTAACAAATTACAAAACATGAGAGACGCTCTCCAAAAATATAAAGATTGTAAAACCAACAGAGTATCACTAATAAGTAATAATCGGAGAATAGAACAACGAAGAGTTTTAAGAGCATATATTTAGACCATCTCCTACTAGAAGTAGAACGATGATATAGGAATAGGAGTAGCCTTGGATGTATGTTTAGTTGTTTTCACATCTTCTCATCTTTGTCTATTAAAACGGTTGCAAAAACTAAATATGATCATCGTTCCTAGGCATTCAAATTATTGGAAATGTGATTCCTTGCAATCTGGATGCTTAAGAATGTAAGTATTTTTATGTTTGGTTTAATTGGGAATCTAATAAAATTCCTAGGACTGTGAGATTATAATGTTTGGTTTATTTCTAAGAATTTTAAATGAATTATTTATTTTTCTCATTCTATCCTTAAATTTGTAAATCCAATATCAAGTGTTTTTTTTTTTTAATCTTCCTCTAAATAAATAATGAAAAACAAAATATAAACCATAAGGTATGACAAATTCATTAAAACTATAGTCTAACTGCCTCCATAAACTGCAATAATAAGAGACAAAGTTGCCACAAAATTAAAGGCCAAATACAATAAAATAAATCATACCAATTACTCCCTCCGTCCCACTTTTTTTATCCTCGATTCCATTTTGAGATGTTCCAAAATATTGTTCTGTTTCTAAAAATAAAAGTCATTAATTTACTAATATTCCTATTATACCCCTATTAATTTACTAATTCAATTTTTTGATAAATTTTTTTAAGAGTAGTTTTAGAAACTTATATATTTTTAAAAGGAAAACAAGACAATAAATGATGTTTCCTTAAAAAGTTTGACTTCTCAAATCGGACAAAAAAAGTGAGACAAAGGGAGTAAAGAACAAAGTATCCATAAAGCAAACTAAGAATTTGCACCATTATTTGAATATAGCAACTAGTGGTCAAAATAGAGCACCAAAGCCACCTTTGGCATAAATCCTAAGACCTTTCAATGCGTTTCAAAATCCAAAAATGCGCATACAAATATGATGGACTGTTAAAAATTAAAAATCTACGCATTATCATTGTATAACAAACATCAAAAGTACCAGATAAGATACAAATTATTAAAATTGTACTATAACGTATGAATCAAAGCCATTAATCTAAAAACAATAAATAAAAAACCAAATGAAGCCACCAATCCATATCTATATTTCTAGCAACTAAACAAAACTAAAATCTGTGATACGAATAGACACATTAAGAAATTTCCATGAAAATAGATTCATTAATAATTTGTTGAACAACACACACATAACAGTAAAAGTGAATACTTGGCAATAGTGGAGGGTCCCCTTCAAACTTCTTCTTTTTTTCACATGTGAAACCTAAATAGAACTTTGTTAATGAATATATCAACAGAGTTGTCTATCCTGTTTATATTGTTTTGGCGAGAATAAATAAAGACGAGGGAAAAGGTATTCATGATTTGTTTTATATTTTATCTCAATTACTTAAATAATAAGAAAGAAATGTTAAAATTATCAATTTATAAAAAATACAATTTCCTTTAAGTTTGGGAATCTGGATATCCTCCTATTTTAAAGGGAATCCACATTCCTACAGAAAAGGGATTGAGGGGGCATCCAAATTCTCTTGACATTTGATTCCCTAGTGTAATTTGCAACCAAACATGGAAATCTTTAAACATTTTTGGGAATCCTAAAACATTACCCCGTACCAAACCACATAATGGTAATTATATATTTATATCATTTATATTGCATCATGAATGTGATTCAAACTTCACCTCCACTACTATCTACCTATCTCCACCAAAAAAAAAAATTTTCACATTGACTGCCATGACTGGTAATTCGAAAAAGGGTTTATTCAGTTTTTAATTTACCAGCTCCATTGTTAAATTTTGTAGAAATAATTAAGGACAAAGTTTAGCTACAAAATTGGTTATAATTTAAGGTTACAAACTCACTCAATAAAATAAATATTACTATATATTTTGAAAATCTAACTTTTGAATTGCATGTTTTTTATGTTCTTAATACACATGTTAAATTTTGTGTCAATCCGATATTTTTACTATATAATCTATAAACTTATATTTTATGCATAATTTTGAATTACAAAAACTTGTAATTTAAAAAATTTATTGATGACATAGCTATTGATTTTTAATTATTTTGAAATTTTGCAAGTATGGAGGATATAAGAAGAAGATGTAATCTAAAGGTTAATTTGTCAAAATTCACATCAAATAAAAAGATATTAAGTAAGGTTGTAGATTAAGACTACAATCAATTTTGTAGCTAAACTTTGTCCAATAACTAATAAGTCAAGAGGATCAATAATTGGCATGGGCAAAGAGATCTTTTCCTGTATTTTGATTAAACTATTTCAGCAAGTTGGTCATATATATTAATTTTAATTTTCAGTTGGAGCGTGGCATACATGGCAAATACAGAACTTGGACAAAATGGGCTTTTGCCCTTTTCGGGCAAATTAATTAGTTTTATACCCCCTTTCCCAAACTAAGTAGGGAAATACCCCTATTTTAAAACTCGATTTATGATAAATCGAGTTAGAAAAAAAAAAATTCTAAAGCCTTATAGTGGCATTTTGATGAGCCTATAGTGATGTTTTTTAACTCAACTTCAATGAAATCGAGTTATAGGAAATTTTTTTACCTATAACTCGATTTCATTGAGGTCGAGTCAAAAAACGTCACTATAGGCTCTTTAAAATGCCATTATAGGGCCTAACTTGATTTATCATAAATCGAGTTTTAAAAGAGGGGCATTTCCCTACTTAGTTTGAAAAAGAGGGTATAAAGCTAATTAATTTGTCCGAAAATGGCAAAAGCCCATTTTGCCCTACAGAACTTACACATATTACATATAATGGAGTGGCACACCTTAGCGAACTTTGTAAAGAAAAAATAGTAAGATAATTAAAAGTTGAAATCATATTCAAGTAACATTGTTCCATCACAAAGACGTAATCCGGATAGCCAACTTCCCAAAAATTCAAGATTTTTTATTTATTTATTTTATATATATACATTGTTCAAGATTGTTGACTTCTTAAAGTGGATTATATGGTAGACACTAATGTTTATTAATGGTTAATACTCACTATTAATATCTGGCAGATAGATCTGCATCTCTCAATTATGTATGTCTAAAGCAATTTAGAATTTAATTATTGAGATATTCTATCTTCAATTATACACCAATATTTCCCATATAATAATAATAACAATAATAATAATAATAATAATAAAATTCACAAATAAAATAATAGAGGAAATGCACATTTTGTCCTCATTAATTTCATAGCAGCATGGTTAGCATTGCCCAACCATATTTAGGGTTTGTTTGGATACTATTTATTACTGAGAACTGAAAACACTGTAGTAAAATAATTTTTAAATGTGTAAATAGTACTATAGGACCTAGTTTTAAAGTTATTTTTCTGGAGAAAAAAAAAAGTACTTGCGGGTCCCGTGAACAGTGCATGGGACCCACCAAAAAACGTTGGACACGCAGGACGCTATCCAAACATACACTTAGTGTGGAATTGGATTTTAAGTAATACTGCAAATACTAATTGTAGGGCCGGGAAGCTTATGATCCGGCCCACGCTCTATCCGGGCTCAGGGCCCGTGCCGAGGAGGTAGTGTGCCGAGGACGAATGATCAAAGGCCGAGGGGTTAAGGGGAACAGCTGAGGACGACTCTATCCTTGGCACTCCAAGACTTTGATGAGAAGCGCAACGTCTTAGTAAAGGTCATCCCCAAATAGTCCCCTGAAGGGGATGTGAGTGGAATAGGGCCCACATGGAGGTACGGTGCAAAATAGATTCAAGAAAAATACGTTCCCTCCGCATTAAATGCACCGGCCAACGTCCTGATCATGTTAATGAGAAAAGACGCTTGGACGGTGTAACTTCGATCCTCGCAACTAATAGAAAGTAAGAGGGGACAGCTAATGGGACAGGTACAGAAGTGAGCACCTGCCTGACCAACAAGTGGAGGGCTAGGATCAACCAAGAAGGACTATATAATGTAAAAGTTAGTGCGCCAAAGAGAAGGCTGGGAAAAATGGCCAAAAACCAGAGCCTCCCAGCCCGCCTCCAGGAGAAAGACTCCAGGGGCGAAGACGACTTAATCATGTACGGATATCACGAAAAACCCACCGCCTGGTGACCAAGGCCTAGCCTTTCAAACTCATGCTCTACAAATGATATTGTTTGGGCCTTTTTACGAGCGAGCCCAACACTGTTGTGGTTCGTTACGAATCGTGTCCTTACAGTAATAATAATAGAAACTTAGTGAAGATGATGGATGAAGAACCCATCACTTCTAATCACAAATGTTTCCCATATGCTAATAATAGTAAAACACCAACCAAAAAAAAGATAAAATAGTGGAGGACATGCACATGTCCTTATTAATCTCACAACAGCTTGGTTAGTGTATGTTCAACCATATTAGTGGGGAACATATTTTCTTTTTTTAGAGTAGTACTAAATTAGGGTCCGTTTGGATGGAGAGAGGAAGGAGGGGGAGTAAAGGGGAGTAGAGTAGAGTTGGCTAAAAATAGGCTAATTTTGGGCGAAATTTACTATACTCTACTTTACTCTCCCTTCCTTCTCCTCAATCCAAATGAACCATAATAATAATCTTAAATTTAGGTTGTGTTTGGTTCTGTGAAAAAGAAAATATTTTCAAGTGTTTGGTGGCATTTTAAAAAATACTTTGAAAAATATTTTTTAGTGTTTAGTTGTGTTCTTGAAAATACTATAGAAAACACATTTTCTACTTGAAGCTCACATTTTCTCAGTTTCCAAACAAGTGTAAAATATCATTTCTCAATAAATAAACACAAAAGAAACAAAACCAAACAAAAAAATTCATCGAATTCGGTCAAATTGAGAGAAGAAGGAAGAGAGAGAGGCGACTGGGTTCGATCTAGAAGTGACAGAGGCAAGATCACGCGGCAGAGTCGACTGGGTCACGGTGGGTCACTCATCTTGCGGTGGTTTGCTCAACATGGGTAGAGAGAAAAAGGGTAGATTGGTGACATGGGTGGCAGAGGAAGGAAGAGAGAAACAAGGCAAATCGGCGATGGAGTTGAGCTTTGCTTGATCGGCGGTGAGAGGCACAACCAAGATGGCAATGGAGTCGATCTCAAGTTTAGGTGACCGGCCTCTCTCTCTCTGATGGTGGGCGGCTCTCTCTCACTCTCTCTCTTGGTTCGATTCTTTTTTTTTTTTTTTTTCCAGAAATGGTTTGAAGGTAAAATAGATGTGTAATCTATTTTACACTTCAGGCCTTCATATTTTACAGTCAACAGAAATGATTTTCCATTTGACTTAGTTTTCCGGCCAAACCAAACACCCTTGGTGGTGGAAAATATTTTCCGAATTCTTTTTACACCAGAAACAAATGCAGCCTTAGTGAAAATGATATAATGATAATGAAATAAATTGAGAAAATTCAATCTATCTATTCTAGAAAGGAAAAGAGTAATAATCAAACAAACTTTCAAAAATATTCTTAGCTAAAATTAAGACAATATTCTTTATCTGAGTTTAAATAAATAAATAATGTTACAGGCATAAATTATTTTAAAATTGGTAATGTGGTCAACTTTTTATTGGTTTTCATTTAGTTTCATTATTAACATCATTTTTTTATTTACTAATAACCACTCACCACATCGACCGTTTGTAAAATTTGTATCAATTTGTATCATTAACATTACTCTAAATAAATAATAACAATCAAGGATTCAAATTATGATGACGACGATGCAAATTGATTAATTGGCAATCCAAACCAAATCACATTTGTGCTGGAGAAGAAAAAAGAAACAAAACAAAACAAATCAATAATCAGAAATATCAGGGGGATATTCTCAGCTAAAATAAAAATGAAGGCAAAATCATGTTTAGTTTTGGTCGTTTGGTAATGAACTAATGATAATACTATGTAGTTGGGATCTCTCTCGTTATCTGTTAATTTGGATAAAAAACCATATGCGTTTTTCAGTGTGTGTCGGGTTCTTTTCCACGCTTATTCTTAACGCGTATATCCACGTTCCAAATTGGGGAATCTGTTTTTGTGGGGGTGGGGTCCATTATTTGCTCAAAACACTAAACGGCGTTTTTGTCTGAACTGATGAGTGAAGTGAACAACGTGGGTATGCTGAGGTCCGTCCAAAAAAACACTCGCGATCTACCATGTGGGTCCCAAACCTTGAAGCCGCCGGATGGGACCTACGACCTTTATTGGCTTGGTCATCTTTAGCTCACTGTTTGTCGTTTATCGCCACCACTCACAAGTGCAATCATTGCAAGCTTTGGAAAAAAAAAAATTCAACCAAAATGAAATTAAAGAGCAATTATACTTCCATGAAATCAAAACTTCTGACTTTCTGGGAATTTTTCTCAATTTATTCGTTAAATATTTTGGATTTCATATCATTTTGAGAGTCTGAATTATGCTTTTCAAGATTTTGATTAATTTGACTAAGGACCAATTTATATTTGAAATTGCGATTTTCCAAAGTAATTACAAAAGACTATGCATATATTTTTAAAAATAGTTATTAAAGACTGCGTATCTATTATTTCATTGATTTGCTTCTTCTTTTTTTAAATAAAATAACTTTTGTGCGTGAGTCTAGGTATTGTGAAGGGTATAGGGTATTTGATGGAAGACTTCAAACAAAAAAGAAAACGGATTGGCCAATCCATGCACACAATGCAGGGCGGCTGCACTTGTAATTAAGAGGTTCAAATTGTTGAGTTAAGATAACTTAACTCCAGTTAAGTAATTTAACTATTTAAATTGATTAATTAGGTTTAATTGCATGCAAATCGTAGATACGCCAACAAATCACCAAAAATACTAAATGCAGCGGAAAATAAATTTGACACGATGATTTGTTGACAAATAGAGAAAACTTCGCAAGGTAAAAACCTCACTAAATGATTTTAAGGTCACCATTCTCAAGAATCAACTAATCAACAATCAAGCGGTTACAAGTGTAAGAAATCTTACCAATTATCTTGGCCTATTCCAATATACCAACCTACAGTTGAACCTTCGCTCCAATACTCAATTGGACCTGATCATGTAGTAGCCTTCTTTCCTTTGATGCACAAACCTCCAATTTGTGACTAATCCTTTGCACGAATCCCAGTACGTGACTAAATCCAGCAACTTGAACAAATGTTATTGGCTGCAAAGTTTTTCATTTCATCAACAATGAAGATCTAGAAACACTTAGTTACAAAACCCTATGACGTACAAACGCAATAACTTCTCATAGAAAAAATAATTAAGTCTCTTGGTCTATGTATCCGTGGTATGATGGCTCTTAAAATAAGCCTTATATATATCTAGAGTTGTGAGAAAAGAAACCTTAAATAAATACAAAAGTTTGGGCTGGATTTCAGATCTAGAAATTCTGAAATCATAATTCTCGATAGATCAAGCTATTGTAGAGCTATCTATTTGAGTTTCACATTAAGTCTCGATAGCAATCATCTGTCAAGACTTAATGAACAGTTTTTCTTCACTTGTTTCTTGAATCAATCTCTATGTCTTTAATACTTGTCTTGAACAACATGTTTCTTAAAGTACTAAACGCATCTTAAATCTACTCAATTATAAGTAAAATGTATTTTGTCAAATGATTAGCCAATTACAAAACATATGACCCTAACACAAATGAACCCCTGACTTGAAAAAAGAAATATTGATATATATAAAAAAAATTATTAATTTAATTACCCTTAAAAATATTTTTGCACAATTTGGCTTAAATCTTATACACTCTGATCACAAATCAATGCCCAAAGTCAAACAACATAGATCAGCTCATCCCAAAACTAATTAACAAAACAAATCACTCTCGTTCTCTCATGAATCTCATCTTATCTCTGTTCTATATTTGACTTTCTATGTATCTTCGACTCTAAGAGTAAAATATGAGTGTTTGTGAGTTCTAAATGCCTCTCTTTATTATAAATTTATATTATATATATGTGAGGGAGTGTGTATACTTGATACTAATTGTGTGCATTATTTTTTTTTATATATATATAATGTTATTTGTGTGAATTGTGAAGTATGTGAATGTGTACATGATATAAATATAATATAACTTATATAATTTAATAACCAAGAAATGCGGAAGATTTGTTACATGTGTATATTGTAATCATGTTATAATAACTTTTTGTTATAAAACTAGCGATTCAAAGAAAAGAAATAGTAAAGTTAGTGATTATTAAATATATTATTTATGTATGGATGGGTGTGATTATGTGAGTCAATAATTAATATAAGGTCAATAATTTATAATAAAAAATGACAAATAAATAATGACACTTACATAAAAATAAAAATGTTATACAAACTTAACAAAATAAAATGTTCACATCTACATTGACAATCGATAATCACAATTGATAATAAACTATCATATGACGATTTCAAAATATGAAAACTCATAGAAAGAAATCGTAAAATATCTTCTTTCTTTTTTTTTCTTTTTTTTTTTTGTCAATAACACAATATTTTCAAGTTCTTTTTTATTAAAATTTGTTTAATTTAAGTTTCTTAATGACCTCCTCAAGAAATTTTTCTAAAGCCGCCATTGACCCAATGATCACAATAATCTCAGTTTGTTGGGATAAGGATTGCTTACCTTCAAGGTGGTGCAAACTGCAAAGGGGATATTTATACCCATAACTGGAATGTGTTAGGCCTAAGAAATCCATCATTATCTCCCCTTAATACTTTCCGCGGATGTAAGAACTGAGAAGCCCTGTCCACTTTGCTAATTTGGATGTGCTTTTAGGAGATAGTAGGGATTTCCAGCACTAAAGAGACAGACCATATCACATTAAATGTTGAGTGAATGGTTAGGTGTAATTAATGTGAACCTAAGTAAGCTGACTTCTTGATCCACATTTTGAGGATTGTGACTAGATCGGCCACAGTTAATGACATGCTAAACTGATTTGTGTGTCGTTATCATATACCAGTCTGTAGCCAGATTGATACATGTGAATGGTGTGCTTTCTTTCTTGCTCTTAAGTCATAATTAAGCTAACCCGCCACAACTTTATTGAAAAATCGACATCTTGAAATCTCACCATAGACAATACGAAAATATGCAAAATAGTTTCATACAGTTTACACCCCCAAAAAAAAAAAAAGGTCCACATACAACCTCGTGTTTAGCATGATTAACAAACTTAAGAATAAGAATAGGCCCCCTTCCATTTCATCAAAATGCATTGCTTCAAATTAGGAATAGATCTTTTTTTAACCATTTATAATTTTATAATCCGTGGTCTAAAATTATCAATAGGGGCAAGACAAAAAAATTAAGAGCCTTAATATCATAAACTTTATCGATTCACATGACTAACCTATTAAAATATTGTAAAAAATCTTATAGTTCAACTAGTTAAAACCCTACTAATATTTGTAATAGAAAAATCTAGGATTAATTAAATCTCTCACTTCCAACTATCAAATTATTAATAGCAAAAAAAGATATTATATTAATAATTCATTTTTTTAAAATCAAATTATTGTAGATTTTTCAAATAGAGACATTAGAAAAATTATTTAATGCAAAATTTGTTATTGTATTAGAAGATAATTTAGTCATCTAAAGCTATTATAATGTACAATTTTTTTAATAATAATATAATGTACAACTTGGCAAAATATTGACTTTTAAAAATTTGACATTTTTGTTTTTCGAGATTGAAATTGTCATAATATTTGATTGACTAATTTGATAAGTATCACGTTAATTTGTATACAAACACCTATACAAACAGGTGAATAACATATCTCGAGTGAAAAAGAATAAGAGTGTGTTTGAAACGGGACTGTATGCCAGCATCTTCTCATAGCAAATACAAATGGAGTGTTTGAAATATGGGTACTTATGATAATGTGTCGTGTCATTTTCAATGGGAAAGCTTTCGGCCGGAGTCATTAGTCAATGAGCTATCAATAACTAGCTATAGCTAAAAATAAGATGTAATAATTAAGAGTTGACATTAATCCGGAGACTCAATACTATGAATTACGTTGCCTCTTGAGGCTTGATTGACTCATAAAAAGTCCAAGAAGTAGAAAGGTTTATGATTAAATAATGGGTCATAAGTAAAAACAAAAAATCACAGTTTTACTTTTTACAATGAATTCCCAATGAAAAAAGAGGTTTAGGTTGCTAACATGAAATATCACGTCAGCATGAAGAGAATAAGGGCTGAACACATGATTAGCGTTAAAGTCAGTTTTCTTGTTAAAACTTAAAACACACACATATATATGATTCTTTTGTCAAACCCTGTAGGCCAAACTTTTAGGACTTAAATTCGATAATCAGGAGAGGGGGCTTTAAACTTTGATCAACATAACAGATATGACCGAAGAGGCGAAGACGATCGTCGTCAAAAGTCAAAAATATCAAATTCAACGACAGGTTAGAGTTTAATTAGGAGTTTTACCTGTGGTTGAGTAAAGAGAAAAGTTCTCAACATTTTTTTTTCGCTGGAGGCCAAATAGTTAGCATTTTTTTTTTCTTTTTAAAACTAATCCGTATTTTAATTTGTTTCTCTAAATGCAAGCTTAATTTTCTTGAGTGAAAATTGTTGAAATTTATGCTCTGAAACCTAATTTTTAATGCATTCTTTAATTGATGAAGGTATAATTTATTTTTTGAGATTATATAATCATTGGATGCCATGCATTCATTTGATGAATAGTCTATGAAAGAATGAATGCATAGTATTTGGCTATGAATAGTCAATTAAAGAATGCACTACAAATTAGGTTAATGATTATATGCATTCTTTCATTACAAATTAGGTTAATGATTACAAACTAGTTGAATCCACAGCTCCTTCAACAAATTAAAATTTTGACGTTCAAAAAGGCAGTTAAATAGAACCCGAAAGTTAGGCCCTTTTTTTTTCAAATGAAAATTCTACTTGTATTAGGGTGTCCTATTTTAAAGCTTTTTATACGTTATGTACAAGAGTGGAGCAGTTTAAAATGAAATTAGGTTTTTCTCTTAGAGTTTTGTTTGGTTTAATGGATTGCTAAAAGCGTTACTAAGGTAAGGAGTGAAACCCAACCTTCTATAGATATGGTTTTAACAATATTTTTATGATTTTAATGATTAAGTTCCTGCGTTTTTTATTGATTTATTTATCTAGAAAGTTTTTATTTATTTATTATTATTTAGCATAGTTTTTTGGTGTAAAGTAGACTGGGGGCACATTACTTAGGATTCCCTACAAATTAATTCACTAGTTTTGTCTTTCTTAGAGTGCGTTTGGGAAGCGCGTTTTGCGCTTCCCAAACGCGTTTGCGTTTCTGGAAATTTTTTTTTTTTTTTTTTCCAGCGAATGAACAGTAAAAGTACTGTTCATGTACTGTGCGGGAGACAAATTTTACTGTTCATACACTGTTCACGCACTGTTCATGGGACCCGCAATCACTTTATTCAGAAAAAAATATTAAAAATGGGTCCCACGGTACTATTTACACATTTAAAAATTATTTTGCTACAGTGTTTTTCAGTTTTCAGTTTCAGTTTTCAGTTTTCAGCTGTATCCAAACGGACCCTTAGTTGCCTAAAATCAATTAAATTCTAAAACTACCTTTAGAAATCAACTTTTGTGTCATTTTTTCTAAATCATCTTACTAAAATCATCAATTATTGATATAAATTTTAGTTGAGTTATAAAATAAAAGTGTAAGAATTACCAATAGATGTGTTGTGTGTAAATTCCTAAACCTTAGGGTACATTTGGTAGAATGTAATCGTGATTACGTAGGAATATGAATAATTACAAGAAATATAAGACATTGTAATGTAATGTTTATTACTATTCATTTGTATAGTGTCAACATAATAAAAGAATCCTAAAGACAATGGAATGAAAGCATTTTAAATCAAACTTAAAATATATTTTAAGAAATATCTTACTCATATAATTATATTTCCTAAAATATATATATATATATATATATTTAATTTGAAAGAGAGAGCTTAGTTATTTTTTATGATTTTTTTTTCATAATTGTTATGTGCATATGGAAAGTTAGTTTATTTGGAAATATATTAATTTTTGACATTAATATACCTACTAAGGAATAACTATTACATCCCCTTTTTTCTTTTTGATACAAAATAGAATTCTACTCTAGCCTAACCTAAGTGTATATGTGTGTGAAACTCCCTCCTGAAAACTTGAACCCTGGCCCTTGTCCCCCACACTCCACAAGTACTTATACTTGTGAAATGACCATTACACCAAGGGTGTGCAGTGGTACTATTACATCCCTTTTAAAGATGAATAGTTATTTCTCATTCTAAAGAATAGTTATTTATAAGGAATGACTATTCTCTGTAATAAAAACATAGCCAAATTATTGAATAACTAAGCCATAAGAATTACAATTATATTATAATGCCTATTACAGTTTACCAAACATATATAACCTTAGTGTTTCAAGTTATTTTTGTTTTTCTCAATTTAATTTTTCTTCACCAACTGAAATACAATTTCTCTTCAACTGATTTTTATTGTTTTAACTTTATTTTATCTCTTGGATTGCTAATTAACTCCCTTTTCACTGGATTTGACATTGGACTCATTGAGTTATTATTTCATGACATCTGCACTTAGGAGTATTATTGAAATTGTAGTAGCTCGTTATGAGATAACTAGAGTCCAAGGTCCATTGGAGTTAAGATTTTATTTTTCCATTTGGTCTTACATCAAACTATGTATATAAAATCTTCTAGGACTAGAAGGCTGGTCACATATACTAAGTAATACAAGTTGGAGAATTTTTGTTGTGAGAAAACCCTAGAGTGGCAACTATAAGAAGAGGAAGAGAAAAATTAGTTTTCTCTTACCCTCTTAATTTAACACATGTTCATGGTTTCTTCAACAAAGAAATACAAAGATTCCACACTCTTGACCATACACAGTCATTGAGATAAAGATCAAGATGACACAAGGTTTGATCAAAGTTTGAATAAAGATTCAAGCTATTGGTAAAGATCTTTTTAGTTTTCAAGTTTGACGCATTAAGGATATTCTTTATAATAAATTTAGATTCATAAGATCCTAAATTTTATTCCGCGTAATATTTATGATATGTAGGTGGGTGAATGATAAGTGTGGGGTGATTTGGTAAAGATTTGTAAATAATAGGAAGTTCTTGTTGAAGCTCAATATTCAAGGTTCCTACACACATAGAGCACAACATCGTTATGGCAATGATGAGAACTCTAAAACCCAAGTTAGAGAGGGAGAAGAGGATTTATGGAACTAAATTTAAGGGGTGTTCAATGAGTATCTCTTGGTGAATTGGAGGGGGTATTTATACCCCTATTGGCACGTGCTGAATCGAGAAATCATAGTGATTCCCTTTTACTACTTTCAGTTAGATGTAACAAATCATGCCTGTTCTGTCAGTTTAGGCTCTCTTTTTGATTGGTTGGAAATCCCATCAAAGGATAAGCCACATCACATTTAATATTGGGTGAATGGCCTAAGTAAGGGTTTGTGAAGTAATTAATGCAATCCTAATTAATGTGCCCTCCAACGCAGTTTTAAGGACAATTGAGTCCGATCACGATAGACCAATTTGGTAGTCGACAAGTCTTCAAGCACCAGCCTCACCAAATGAAATTACCATAATGGCCTTGCTCAATAATTACCCACCCACATAATATACATATCGTTTTTCAACAGGAGCCACCTACAGTCGTGGACAAATGGCTAAGCCATCTCTTAAGAAAAAAAGGAATCTAATTTTATAATTTTATACATAATTGATCATTTTTATGGAGTATCAGGTTGTCTAGAAGAAGTGAAGAACCATGTGCCATCTCTTTACCTTTTCTTTTTTCTTTTTGATAAGCTCTTTACCTAGATATTTCCTGTTACTTTAAATTTTGTTTTGGCATATTGGTTATCGACTCATCGGTCACTCATCACTATCAGCACCATATGAGTCCCCGCGAAATCAAAAGATCATATCACATTTTTGTTCATTTCTTGATCATTGATTTGATCCTACAGTTACGATTCAGTGCCTTGCATGCATGGGCTATACCTATAACCATATACAAGGCCGTATAATGAGAGACTGATTAAGATCCTCTTAATTGGTGGTGCTTTTTATGATTAAGATTTAAGGTAATCCACCTTATAATTATGAGGTCTAAGGACACATTTTTCTCTTAAGAGGATCACAAAACCCAGTATGTGAATTTTAATTATAAAATCTATTATATGACTATTGTAATAACAATTCACATGTATCTTAATAATAAGATAAATGTTAACTAATGCCCTAAGGACCTTGGTGTATAAACTAGTTTTAAAAACATTTAAAAAAAAAAAAAAAAAAAAAAAAAAAAAAAACTAGCCTCTAAGCACACGCTCATGCGTGTGCTCAAAGGCTCTTCTATTTTTTTAGATGAAAGTTGTGGGGCCCGGTCCAGAAATAATGGGCTATTCCAAATTCAGGCCCGTCCGAGGAGCGTCCTGTCCGAAGAGAAACCACGTATGAAGCATTACTCAATCCTAATAAACGCCAAGGAAACCTGTCCGAGGAGTAACTCCTCCTCGGACATCACGAAGCCCAGACGAGGAACTCTCCCCAGCCACTTCAGTTCATCCTCCCAACATATAAAATGAATAAAATCAAAAATATCCCATGGAGAGCTACCACCACATTAATTGCGCCCCAACCACCCTCTTGGCCGCATTAATGAGGAAGTGACCCCTGAACAGTACCGCCTTGGCCTCTGCAATTCACATGGGGAGAGATGAAGGCGTCTGATGGGACAGCCACTCAAGTAGGTGCTTAGATGGTCAACAAGTGTAGGGTTGAGATGAGAGAAGGGAACTATATAATGTAGTGGAGTCCCTCAGAGAAAGGGACGAAAAATTCTGTATGAGGAACTAAAGAAATAAACTTATACGTGAGAGATCCATTCTGGTGTTTTTTATTTTCTGCAACAAATGCTGTCCATGTATCAGACCGAATAGACTCACTGAGACCAAGTTCTTTGACCCATCCTCTACAAATATTTATTATGGGTTACGCTTTGGGCCAGGGCCTGATCAATCGAATTTGGGCCAGGAAAATCGTGCAACTACAATTGGCGCCGTCTGTGGGAAGAACTAGAGCATCAGCTAGCACAACGGTCAAGTATGGCAGAACTAGGTCCGCACCAGGAGAATCCTCACCAGGCTAACTCCCAACAGACACAACCCGCCGAGTCCCAGAGGCAAAATAACCCCGTCAACCCAGGCCACAGGGGAAATCGTGAGGGAAGTGTGCATATTATCCAGACAAGCCAGAGTCACACTTAGATAGGTAGTCACGTGTCCCAGAAGCGAAATAGTCACCAGGCCATGCAGCGAGAGATAGATGATCTGAAGAGGAAGCTACGACGAGCACAGCGAAGGCGATCTCCTTCAGACTCAGACAAGTCCTCTAATGCGGAGGATGTGAGTTACCGACGGAGGTCAAGGACCCCCCCAAGTGAAACCTTTACCTACGAAAAGGAACCACGCCCTGTGCGGAAGTATGAAAGCACATCTAGTAAGGGTTCGGGAAACGACGCCATGAAGAAGGCGTTGGATCAGGTTTCAAGGTCCCCCTTCACGTATAGAATTGAAGGGGCTGAGCTGCCTCGACGGTTCAACCAACCAGCATTCGCCATCTATAGCGGTCGATCAGACTCGGTAGAGCATGTGAGTCAATTTAACCAAAAGATGGCGATCTACTCGCAAAATGAGGCCCTTATGTGTAAAATCTTCCCGTCCAGCTTGGGATCAATGGCGATGAGATGGTTCAACGGCCTGAAGACAAATTCCATAAGCTCTTACAAGCAGCTCACTCGGGATTTCTGCTCTCGCTTTATCACCAACACCAGAGTCCCCAGGCCCCTCGATTCGCTATTGTCCTTGTCCATGCACGAGGGAGAGACTCTGAAAGCGTACTCCGATAGATACTGGGAAGTATATAATGACCTGGATGATAACCACGATACTGTCGCTATCAGCACATTCAAAAGCGGCCTCCCCACCGACCATGGCTTAAGGAAATCCCTCACTGGTAAACCGGTTGCCAACGTTGATCAGTTGAGGGATAGGATAGACAAGTACATAAGAGTGGAGGAAGATCAGCTGCAAGGGAGGGGGAAGGAGAAGGTTATCCACCCCAAAGCAAATGATTTCAGGTCGGAACGGCACAACCCTGGTCAGCCGAGGAGAGATTTTTCGCGACAGGCTGGGCAGAGTAACCCGCAAACAGTGAATGCCATATTCAGAGAGCCCGTACAACAGGTACTAGATAAAGTAAGAGATGAGCCCTATTTTAGGTGGCCGGGAAAGATGGCTGGAGAACCTTCCAAACGTAACCAGAACCTGTACTGCCACTATCATCAAGACCATGGGCACACTACTGAGGACTGCAGGAACCTGTGGAATCATCTGGATCAGTTGGTCCGAAAAGGAAAGTTACGTCACCTGCTACACCCGTCGAGTGGCCACACCAGCCAAGCAACACAAGAGCCTCGAAAGGACGTGACCTTAAGACCACCCACCGGGACGATACATGTCATCCTCGCTGCACCAGGAAGAACGGGACCACCCATCCCCAGGGTGATAGCTGTTGATCGGCTCCCCTCCGGGAGCAGGCAGAGGGAACACAAAAGGTCAAAAAAGGGAAGCTCTTTGATACTGGGGTTCTCGGATGAGGATAAGAGAGGAACTATTCAACCTCACGATGATGCCTTGGTGGTCACTCTGAGGATTGGGGGCTTTGACGTGAAAAGGGTGTTGGTGGATTCGGGAAGTGCAGTAGAGATAATGTACCCTGATCTATACAAGGGGCTGAACTTGAAGCCAGAAGATTTGGCAGTTTATGACTCCCCCCTTCTTAGCTTCGAGGGAAGAATGGTTACGCCAAAAGGACAAATCCGACTACCCGTACAGACTGGGGCGGAGGTGGTGGAGGTGAATTTTATCGTCGTCGACGCTTACTCACCGTACATCGCGATAGTCGCCAGGCCATAGATCCACGCCCTGGAAGCCGTAACCTCCACACTTCATCAGAAGGTGAAATACCCATCCAAAGGACAAGTGGAAGAGATCCGAGGAGATCAGGCCGTATCCAGGCAGTGTATGGTGGCCGCCGTCTTACATCGGCCCCATGCCGAGTCCTCGGCCCCTGAAAGTTTATAGCAATCAGCCGCCTCGGCAGAGCAAGACGACGGATTGGCCGAGGAGATAGGGTGTGAAAGTTTAGATAAAATCGCTGTCAACGACGACCCGGAGAAGTTCTTTCTGGTCGGCTCGGAATTGCCCTCTCAAGAAAAGGAGGAACTGGTCAGATTTCTTAGAGAAAATGTCGACGTGTTCGCATGGGACGCCTACGACGCCCCGGGCGTCGATCCTAGCCTTATTTGTCACCACCTGAACGTCAACCCCTCTTCCACTCCGAAGAAGCAGCCACCCCGACGCCCTTCAAAGGAACATGCTAGTGCCGTAAAAGACGAGGTGGCAAAGCTAAAAAGAGCGGGGGCTATCAAAGAGGTCTTCTACCCAGAGTGGCTGGCAAACACTGTGGTGGTAAAGAAGAAGACAGGAAAATGGAGGGTCTGCGTAGACTTCACGGACCTGAACAAGGCGTGCCCAAAGGACCCATTCCCCCTACCCCGAATTGATCGATTGGTGGATGCAACCGTGGGGCACCCTCGAATGAGCTTCCTGGACGCCTTCCAAGGCTATCATCAGATACCCCTTGCGCTAGAGGACCAAGAGAAAACGGCTTTCATGACGCCCATCGGAAACTATCATTACAAGGTGATGCCGTTTGGGCTAAAGAACGCAGGCTCAACCTACCAAAGAATGATGACTCGGATGTTTGAACCACAACTGGGCAAGATCATTGAGGTTTATATAGACGATATGGTCGTCAAGAGTAGAAGGGCGTCCGAGCACGTGAAGGACCTCGGAACAATCTTCACCATATTAAGGGAGCACCGGTTGCGGCTGAATGCCTCCAAATGTTCATTCGGGGTCGGGTCTGGGAAATTCCTAGGGTATATGGTCACCCACAGGGGAATAGAAGTAAGTCCCGATCAAATCAAAGCCATTAACAGCCTACAGGCTCCTCGGAATCCGAAGGAAGTACAGAAGCTCACTGGTATGATTGCGGCGTTGAACCGGTTCATATCGAGGTCGGCGGATCGATGTCGGCCTTTCTACCTCCTGATAAACAAATGGAAAGAGTTTGCATGGTCGGAGGATTGCGTTCAGGCTTTCCAGCAACTTAAAGACTACCTGTCCCGACCACCCATCATGTCCAGCCCTGAGGCAGATGAGGTGTTGTTTGCCTACATCGCCGTAGCTCCCCACGCTGTAAGCCTGGTACTGATACGGGATGATAATGGGGTGCAGCGACCGGTGTACTATGTGAGCAAATCACTACATGAGGCCGAGGTGCGATACCTGCCTTTAGAAAAGGCAATTCTGGCAATAGTGCATGCAACCCGAAAACTTCCTCATTACTTTCAGGCGCACACGGTCATCGTTCTGACTCAGCTTCCCCTCCGAGCAGTGCTTCGAAGCGCTGACTATACAGGAAGGATCGCCATGTGGAGTGCGCTCTTGGGAGCCTTTGATATAAAATATATGCCCAGATCCTCCATCAAAGGACAGGTCCTCGCAGACTTGGTAGCGGAGTTTGCTGAGCCCTCCATAGAAACAATAACCGAGAAGAGGGACATGGATGGAAAGTCGGTTGGTGCAATTTCAACAAGGAGGAACACGCATTGGAAGGTCTACGTAGATGGCGCAGCCAACCAGAGAGGGTCAAGAGTTGGGATAGTTTTAATATCCCCGGACGGTGCTGCCATTGAAAAATCATTAAGGCTCGGATTCTCGGCTACGAACAATGAAGCCGAATACGAAGCCTTACTTCAAGGGATGACGATGGTTCAAAGGTTGGGCGGAAGAATAATAGAAGCGTTCTCGGACTCCAGACTGGTAGTCGGACAGGTGATGGGTGAGCTGGAAGCCCGAGATACTAGGATGCAAGAGTATCTGGGACAAGTCAAGCGGCTGCAGATGAATTTTGAGTCCTTCAATCTGACACACATTTCCAGGAGTGTCAACACCCATGCGGACTCGCTGGCCACTCTCGCCACGTCCTCGGCACATAATCTGCCGCGAGTGATCCTGGTTGAAGATCTAGCCTAGGCAAGTCCCATCAGCAGAGGCCCTGCCAGAGTCCATCAGGTTAGAAAGAGTCACAGCTGGATGGATCCCATAAAGAACTTCCTTCAAAACGACGTCTTGCCAGAAGAAAAATTGGAAGCCGAGAAGATACAAAGGAATGCTCCTCGGTTTTAGCTGTCAGAGAACCACAAACTATATCGGCGCTCCTATTCTGGACCGTACCTACTCTGCGTACACCCAGAAGAATCCGAATCTCTACTTGAGGAGTTACATGAGGGGATTTGTGGAAGTCATACCGGAGGGAGATCGCTGGCGCACAGGGCACTTACCCAAGGGTATTGGTGGCTGAACATGCAGAGAGAGGCCCAAGAATACGCTAAGAAGTGCGATCAGTGCCAAAGATTCGCCCCGAATATCCACCAACCCGGAGGAGTTCTCAACCCCCTCTCGAGTCCATGGCCGTTCGCACAATGGGGCCTTGATCTAGTTGGACCCTTCCCCAAGGCCGCAGGGAACAAGCGATACATAATAGTCGGAACGGACTACTTCACTAAATGGGTGGAGGCTGAACCATTGGCCAATATTAGGGACGTGGATGCCCAAAAATTCATCTGGAGGAATATCATCACCCGCTTCGGGACTCCGCGTACACTCATTTCCGACAATGGTCTGCAGTTCGACAGTAAAAACTTTAGGGAATATTGCCGCGAGTTTGGAATCATCAACCGATATTCCACCCCCGCCTACCCTCAGGGAAATGGACAGGTCGAAGCCGTGAACAAGGTCATAGTGAATGGACTGAAGAAGAGGTTGGACGAGGCAAAGGGGAGATGGGTAGAAGAACTCCCCCATGTCTTATGGACTTATCGGACGACGCCGCGACGATCGACCGGTGAGACCCCCTTCTCGATGACTTACGGGGCTGAGGCCGTGCTCCCGATTGAGAACAACTTTCCCACACTGAGGTCTAGATCGTTTACCCCAAGCAATAACGACGAGTTATTGGAACGGAGTCTGGACCTAGCCGAAGAAAGAAGGGAAAAAGCGATGATTCATGTGGCCTATTATCACCAGAAGCTGAGACAAGGGTATGATGCTAACGTCAAACCACGGCCTCTGGGGCCAGGTGATCTCGTAATGAGGAAGATTCTTGGCAGCGCAAAGAACCCCTCTTGGGGCAAGTTGGGGCCCAATTGGGAGGGACCATACCGTGTCACATCCGTGACAGGAATAGGCGCCTACTACCTAGAAGATTTAGATGAAAAAGCTGTACCTCGACCATGGAATGTAAATAACCTCAAAAGATATTATTATTAATGAGAATGGCTTAGCATACGTTTTCTTTCATAATTATCCGCTGCTTGCTGGGCTACTAACAACTATTCATAGTTTTAAACAGAACCCAAGTCCTGCATGGCTCCTCGGACCACAGACTTAGGGGAAATTATTACTCATAAGTTTTAAACAGAACCTAGTCCTGCATGGCTCCACGGACCACAGACTAAGGGGAAATTAATACTAAAGGCAACTATTCATAGTTTTAAACAAACCCAAAGTCCTGCATGGCTCCTCGGACCACAGACTTGGGGGAAATTATTACTCATAAGTTTTAAACAGAACCTAGTCCTGCATGGCTCCACGGACCACAGACTAAGGGGAAATTAATTATAAAGGCAACTATTCATAGTTTTAAAACAGAATCCAAGTCCTGCATGGCTCCTCGGACCACAGACTTGGGGGAAATTATTACTCATAAGTTTTAAACAGAACCTAGTCCTGCATGACTCCACGGACCACAGACTAAGGGGAAATTAATACTAAAGCAACTATTCATAGTTTTAAACAGAACTCAAGTCCTGCATGGCTCCTCGGACCACAGACTTGGGGGAAATTATTACTCATAAGTTTTAAACAGAATCTAGTCCTGCATGGCTCCACGGACCACAGACTAAGGGGAAATTAATACTTAAGGCAACTATTCATAGTTTTAAACAGAACCCAAGTCCTGCATGGCTCCCTCGGACCACAGACTTGGGGGAAATTATTATTCATAAGTTTTTAAACAGAACCTAGTCCTGCATGGCTCCACGGACCACAGACTAAGGGGAAATTTAATACTTAAGGCAACTATTCATAGTTTTTAAACAGAACCCAAGTCCTGCATGGGCTCCTCGGACCACAGACTTGGGGGAAATTATTACTCATAAGTTTTAAACAGAACCTAGTCCTGCATGGCTCCACGGACCACAGACTAAGGGGAAATTAATATTTAAGGCAACTATTCATAGTTTTAAACAGAACCCAAGTCCTGCATGGCTCCTCGGACCACAGACTTGGGGGAAATTATTACTCATAAGTTTTAAACAGAACCTAGTCCTGCATGGCTCCACGGACCACAGACTAAGGGGAAATTAATACTTAAGGCAACTATTCATAGTTTTAAACAGAACCCAAGTCCTGCATGGCTCCTCGGACCACAGACTTGGGGGAAATTATTACTCATAAGTTTTAAACAGAACCTAGTCCTGCATGGCTCCACGGACCACAGACTAAGGGGAAATTAATACTTAAGGCAACTATTCATAGTTTTAAACAGAACCCAAGTCCTGCATGGCTCCTCGGACCACAGACTTGGGGAAAATTATTGCTTATGGTAGATTGGGAGATTATTACTTAAAGGAAATCATTTTAATACGTGCGCGCAGTCTGGCACCATCGCAATCCTCAGATGCGCAGCCCAAAAACCCATTTTATCTTGACCGTTTATCTGTATCTACATAGTTGCAAATGTTTAAAGAAGAGCGCTACTGACGTGCATCCATAGTAAGTAAAACGAACATTTTATATTAATATTCCGAGTACATTAGAAAGAGAGGTCCTTACAAAAGAGCGGGAAAATAGGACGACTCTCGGTCAAAAAAGGAAAGAGTACAAAGATCAAAAGCCTAGAAGGCTAAGCCTCAGCAGGAGGATCTTCTTTCTGCTCGGGCTGAGGAGGCGGAACCTCGATGGTAGAGTCTACGACGGGATCCTTCGTCATATCGGGCACAAGGACAGCATCAGGCGTCGCCGGATCCTGCTCTGAAGCCATTTGGGCGTCATCAGACTTCTCTCGGATCTCCTGAGGATAGAAAATGCTCTCAGGCAGTCTCAGCGCCGAGTCAGCAGGAACTCCTGCAGCATCAAGGGCACGAGACCATGAGATGCCGCAATATTCTCGGCATACCTCGGGGATCTCCTCGGATAGCCTCGCCTCTGTCTCTTCGGCCCCGAGCTGGCGAGCGGCACTCTTCTCAGCCTCTGTGGCCTCCCGGATCAACTGGGCCTCCTCTTTGACCCGCCGCAGCTCATCCTCGACCTTTCGTAGAGCAGTCTTGAGGTCCTGCACTGCCTGTTTCTCGATGGCGAGGTTGATCTGGGTCGCGAACAGCTCCTTGCGTTGGTCCTCCGCCTGGGCCTCAACAGTCTTCAAACCAGCGTCTGCAGATTTGCGCCGGTTCTCCGACTCCTTGAACTTGTCCGTGAGTTCAGCATAATCGTGCTGGAGAGACCCCAAGGTTTTCTCCACCTCCGCCCGGGCCTGGATCTCGACCTCAGCCCGACTACTGTTACCGCGGCAAAATTCCTCAGCCACGAATACCTGCTGAGTAATCTACAAACGAAGCAAGATTACTTTAATCTAACAAGGCCAAATAAATCAATGAAACAGTAAAAGGATTACTTACCATCGCGAGATCTCTTTTAAGGGATAGGAAAATCTCGGGCTGAGAGAACCGCCTATAAGCCTCCATATCTCGAGGAAGGAGTAGGGGCTGCTCTAAGGGCTCGGCCACGTATCCCGCCCGGCCTCGGTTGTACTCCCGGATCGAAGCATTGTAGGGGATGGCCACCCCATCCAGCTCCAACCTGGGGCCCCATACACGTGGGGCAGCGCGAACCTCTGCAAAATTCTCCTCGTCCCGACTCTCCGAGGAGTTGCCCCTTCTGCTCCTTAGCGCTCGAGTGGTTTTTTGCTGCTTGGTCGGCCGGGCAACCACCTCGCCCTCCTCAGGAGTGTCGGCCGGCCTTTTCTTCTTTAGGTCTGGATTAACCTTAAGGCCAAGGTCCGAGGTGTTCGTAGGGGCCACAGGAGGGAGGGTCTTGCCCTGTGGTGGAGTTGGTGCCTTCGGGGACTGCCCTTTTGATGACTATCCTTTCGACGACTGGCCTTTCCCTCGGGAGGCCATCAGCTCCTTTAGAGTTTTTCCTTTTCCTGCCATGGGCTCTATCTCCTCGTCCGAAGTATCGTCCAAGCAGATAACGATGGAAGGAACACCAACTACAGAATGTCGGTCCCGCTCTCCTTCGGGATCAGAAAATTCCACTAGGGGGGTCTGTTGAACTTCCTCTTTAAAATAAAACTCGTCTATCTCTGCCTCAAGGGAAAGACGAGATGATTCAGCTTCCTCTTCAACCTGAACGGCAGCACCAGGCTCGTTTGGCGGAGGTAGCTGCTCTGCCAAGTAGGGATCTCTAACACCGGGCAACACAACTGGTGGCAGATCGTGTTCAGCTAGGAGCCCGTCCCTGGACACGTCAATCCTAGCCAACCTCGGACTACCAGCCCTTATGGCGTGACCGATAGCCTGGAAAGAGCTACTCAGAGGTTGATAGCCTAGAACCAGATGGGCAGCACGCAACTGCCCGTCCTCGGAAACGTAGATCTCCGACCTAAGAAGGTAGTTCAGCGCTGGCATGTTCACAAAGTTTAGCCGAGGGGCAACGTGAATTTTATCTGCAAACAATCAAGGAAAAGGGGATTAGTCCACGAAATCTTCCAATTATAAAGAAAGCAAAAAATGTAACCCCTCAATGCTAAATCCTATCCCAAAAGGGACCGATCCTAGAGACGCCGCACCTGGATTTCCTGCCCGAGTTGGACAATGAATACCGTCGAACCACTCCCCAGAAGTAATAAGGAAATCATTCTTCACTGTCTTATTGGATATTGG